>NC_081185.1:109546109-109846109 GCF_029867415.1 Vicia villosa
CTTCTGGAACTCAAGTCTCAGATCAGTCTCAAATACAAAAAGCTGAAAAAGCAATTTGAATTTGAAACAAAGAAGCTTGAGTTGGAGAATTCTGAATTAAAGGAAAAACTTTTAAAATTATCCAATAATGTTGGATCTCCTTCTGATTCAGAAAAATCCACTCCCAGTCTGAACCATATTCTGAAAGAATATGATTTAAGTTTCAGGAAGTTCCTATCTAGAAGTATTGGCAGAAGTCAGCTAGCTTCTATGATATATGCTGTGTCTGGAAACAAAAGAGTTGGCATTGGTTATGAGGGTGAAACCCCATACAAACTTGAACCTGTTGATGAAATGAAAATTACATACAAGCCATTGTATGATCAGTTCAAGTATGGCCACTCACATGATATTAGGCACACCTCACATGCACAAAGTTTTCACAGTACACACACTAAGAAGCATGTGACACAACCTAGGAAATATCATGAAACTCACATTAAGAATTATCATGCTGTTCCTCCTATTGCTTACAATGTTAAACCCAAGTTCAATCAGAACTTGAGAAAATCTAACAAGAAAGGACCCAAAAAGATGTGGGTACCTAAGGATAAGATTATTCCTATTGCAGATATCCTTGGCTGCAAGAAGGACAAAGCACAACATGTCATGGTACCTGGACTCTGGATGCTCGCGACACATGACAGGAAGAAGGTCTATGTTCCAAGACCTGGTGCTTAAGTCTGGAGGAGAAGTCAAGTTCGGAGGAGATCAGAAGGGCAAGATAATTGGCTCTGGAACTATAAAATCTGGTAACTCTCCTTCCATCTCTAATGTACTTCTTGTAGAAGGATTAACACATAACCTTTTATCTATCAGTCAATTAAGTGACAATGGTTATGATATAATCTTTAATCAAGAGTCTTGCAAGGCTGTAAATCAGAAGGATGGCTCAATCCTATTTACAGGCAAGAGGAAGAACAACATTTATAAGACAGATCTGCAAGATCTTATGAGTCAGAAGGTGACTTGTCTTATGTCTGTTTCTGAAGAGCAGTGGGTCTGGCACAGGAGATTAGGTCATGCTAGTTTGAGAAAGATCTCTCAAATTAACAAACTGAATCTTGTCAGAGGACTCCCTAATCTGAAATTCCAATCAGATGCTCTTTGTGAAGCATGTCAGAAGGGCAAGTTCTCCAAACCTGCATTCAAGTCTAAGAATGTTGTTTCTACCTCAAGGCCATTAGAACTCTTGCACATTGATCTGTTTGGACCAGTCAAAACAGCATCTGTCAGAGGAAAGAAATATGGATTAGTCATCGTAGATGATTATAGCCGCTGGACATGGGTAAAATTCTTAAAACACAAGGATGAGACTCATTCAGTGTTCCTTGATTTCTGCATTCAGATTCAATCTGAAAAAGAGTGTAAAATCATAAAGGTCAGAAGTGATCATGGTGGTGGAAGATCTGCTGCAGGACCAAGTCTCCCTGATCCCTCGCCTGAAAGCCCTAGAAGCAGTCAATGAGGCGTTTCACTCCTTCATGGCATGCTGTCACAGACGTGGTCTTAGCTAGGGTCCTAGGATTTGGTCTCAGTAGTTTTATTTTTCTTTGTTGCACATCTTTTGTAATCCTTCTTTGATTATTCAATGAAAAAGCTTCCTTGTGTCTTACATTCCAGTAAATGTTTTCTTTTGTCGTTTTATACATCTGAATCTTTTTATATTCTTTTTGATGTTATGACAAAAAGGGGGAGAAAGATAAATGATAAATGATTTGATTAAATCTATCAGTTGCTGGGTAAAGGCTCCCACACATTCACTAACAAGAACTGCAAGTTCTATATGGTTTAAGTGTTTTGCAGGTACAAAGAAGTGAAGTGAATCTTCAAAGCAAACACTAGAAGCAAAACCATTGAAACTGAAGCAAGCTGAGTGCTGTCAAGCTTCAGAGATCAGAAGCAAGAAAGAAGAATGAATCAGAAGCACTGATAATAGAATTTGAATATCATTGTCTATCCTGTTCTGACAAAATTCTATTTGCCTTGATACACATAATGTTATGGCTCTGATACATTATTTGCTCTGATACATGTTTTTAGCCTAAAATGCTCTGATACATTTGGCTCTGATACATATCATGTATTTGAATATACATTTTATGTTCTAACTCGTTCATGCTGACTTTTGTCGTTTAGTTTTTGTTCTGTAACATTTCAGGATGTAGAGATGCTCAGATGATGCTCTGGTACATTCAACAATGTTCTGATACAAATCTAGCATGAAGTGATGTTAGTAGACATTCAAAGTTCTGAAGCTATCCGAGGGAAGCAGAAATCAGAAGATGTGAATGTTCTAAAAGATACAGGAATTCAAGTTCTGAAGCTGTCCTGAATGGAAGCAGAAGTCAGAAGCTGTGAATGTTCTGAAGATCAAAGAATTTCAAGTTCTGAAGCTGTCCAATGGAAGCAGAAGTCAGAAGCTATGGATTCTCTGAAGGCAGAAGCTCATATGATCGTCTCTACCGAAATAATCAGGGAAGTCTTTTATTAAAGTTCTTCGAGTATTTATTTCAGGGGGAGATTATTTATCTCAGGGGGAGATTGTTAATCTCAGGGGGAGACATATTCATATGCTTATGCTATAGCTGTGTAATTTGTCTTTTGCCGTCTACTCTTTCTGATCGCAAATTCATATCATTTATATATGTTTTTGTCATCATCAAAAAGGGGGAGATTGTTAGAACAAGATTTGTTCTTATCAATTATCTTAGTTTTGATGATAACAATAATATGAATTTTGCTTAAGATAATATGGTACTCTAATCCAATGCAATTTCCCTTTCAGGAAATATATATAAAGAGTACGCATAATTCAGCGCTCAGAAGATGTGTCTCAAATGGTTCAGCATGCAACATCAGAACATGGTCTGGCAAGACATCAGAAGATGGTCGAAGCAGAATCAGAACATGGGTCTATGGAAGCATCAGAAGAACATGAGATCAGAAGCACTGAAGATCAGAAGATGGTATCACGCTCAGAAGCACTTCAAGGTCAGAAGATCAGAAGATGCTGTGCACCAAGCTGTTTGACTCTGATGATATTCAAACGTCATATTCACAAACATCAGATCAGAAGGAAGTACACGTGGCAGACTACGCTGACTGACAAAAGGAACGTTAAAGCTACTAAAGGCTACGTCAGTAGACACAGCGTGAACAAGGCTCGAGGTAGTTGACAAAAGCGTATAAACATTAAATGCAAAGCTGTACGGAACACGCAAAGCATTAAATGCATTCAACGGTCATCTTCTCAACGCCTATAAATATGAAGTTCTGATGAGAAGCAAGGTTAACGATTTCGCACCAATACAATTCAAATTAACTTGCTGAAACGCTGTTCAAATCTAAACTCAGAATCTTCATCTTCATCAAAGCTCACTACATTGCTGTTGTAATATCTTAGTGAGATTAAGCTTAAATTGTAAGAGAAATATCACAGTTGTGATTATCGCTTTTAAGAAGCATTTGTAAACTCTTGAATAGATTACATTAAGTTGTAAGGAACTAGAGTGATCAGTTGATCAGTATACTCTAGGAAGTCTTGGCAGTTGGCTGAGCAGGAAGTCTTGGCAGTTGGCTGAGCAGGAAGTCTTGGCAGTTGGCTGAGCAGAAAGTCTTAGGAGTGAACTAAGCCTAGAGTGATCGTGTTGATCAGTAGACTCTAGAAAAGTCTTAGGAGTGAACTAAGCAGTTGTTCCTGGAGTGATCAGGTTGTGATCAGAAGACTCTGGAAGACTTAGTTGCGGCTAAGTGGAAAACCATTGTAATCCGTGCGATTAGTGGATTAAATCCTCAGTTGAGGTAAATCATCTCTGCGGGGGTGGACTGGAGTAGCTTCGTTAACAGCGAACCAGGATAAAAATAATTGTGCATTTTATTTTTATCGCTAAAGATTTTAAGTCACACTTATTCAATCCCCCCCTTTCTAAGTGTTTTTCTATCCTTCATTTCTCACGCAAATAGCTCTTGAACAAAGCAAGCAATCTTCATCTTCAAGCTCACATACTTTTGTATATTTAGTGAGTTCTAGATCATAATCTTAAGAGAACAATCACTTAGTGATTACAGCTTTTTAGAAGCATCATTAATCTCTGTATTTGATTATATCTTTGTAAACCAAAATTCCTTGAGTGATCAAGTTGTGATCTGTAGACTCAAGAAGACTTAGAGGTTGATCTAAGTGGATAACCATTGTAATCAGTTTTTGATTAGTGGATTAAATCCTCAATGGAGGTAAATCACCTGTGAGGGTGGACTGGAGGTAGTTTGAGTTCAAACGAACCAGGGTAAAAATAATTGTGTTCATTATTTTTATTTGCCACAAAGAAACAACCCTTATTCAATCCCCCCTTTCTAAGTGTTTTTCACTCCTTCAATTTGCATCAGAGCGCCTTGGTTCTAGGTGCAAACACTTAACAGTGTTAGACAAAAGATTCAGGAGAAAAACACGCAAATGACAGCTCCAGTACCAACCACTACTGAACAAAACAATAATGGTAACAATGGTAGTAATAGCTTCAATGGATACAACAGACCACCAGTCTTTGATGGTGAAAATTTTGAATATTGGAAAGATAGGCTAGAGAGCTACTTTCTATGTCAAGATGGTGACCTATGGGACTTGGTGTTGGATGGTTACAAACATTCAGAAACTGGTGGAGTCAAAATCAGTAGACAAGCTATGAGTGATGCCCAAAAGAAAGATTTCAAAAATCATCATAAAGCAAGAACCATATTGTTAAATGTTATATCTCATGCTGAGTATGAGAAGATAACTAACAGGGAAACAACCCATGATATTTTTTAATCTTTAAAAATGACCCATGAAGGGAACGCTCAAGTCAAGGAGACCAGAGCTCTGGCTCTCATCCAGAAATATGAGGCTTTCAAGATGGAAGATGATGAAAACATTGAAGCAATGTTCTCTAGGTTCCAGACTCTGACAGCTGGACTGGGAGTTCTAGACAAAGGTTATACTAAAGTTGACCATGTCAAGAAAATAATCAGAAGTTTTCCCAGAAGATGGGGACCAATGGTTACAGCTTTCAAGATAGCTAAGAATCTGAACGAAGTATCCCTTGAAGAGCTCATAAGCGCCCTAAGAAGTCATGAAATTGAACTTGATGCAAATGAAACCCAAAGGAAAGGTAAATCTATTGCTTTAAAATCTAACAACAAAAATTGTACTAACGCTTTTCAGGCTAAAGAAGAAAGATCTGACGACTCAGAGTTTGAAGAAGAAGAAGATGAGTTATCTCTTCTTTCTAGAAGAGTAAATCAACTATGGAAAAGCAAGCAAAGAGGATTTAAAAGTTTCAAGAAACTTGAAAAGGGAGAATCTTCTGGACCCAGAAGATCTGGAAATAAAAGCATAGTCTGTTATGAATGCGAAGAACCAGGACACTTCAAGAATGAATGTCCTAAGCTTCAGAGAGAAAAGCCCAGAAAAAGATTTGAGAAGAAGAAAGGTATGATGGCTACTTGGGATGACTCAGATTCCTCTAATCAAGAGTCAGACTCTAAAGATGAGCAAGAAAATATAGCATTCATGGCAACTGTAGATGGTGAAGAAGAATCTGCCTCTGACTCACATTCTGAAGAGGTATTTTCTGATCTAACTAGAGAAGAACTTGTCTCTAGTCTTTCAGAACTTCTTGAAATGAAAAGTAAACTTAGTATCAAATACAAAAGTCTCAAAAAGGATTTTGCATCTGAAGCTAAGAAACTTGAGATAGAAAATTCTGGACTCAAAGAAAATTTTTTAAAACTAACAAAAGATGTTAAAACTCTAAAAACATCTTCTAGTCCAGATACTTATATTCCAAGCACTAACAATATTCTCAAAGAATATGATTTGAGTTTCAGGAAGTTTCTATCTAGAAGTATAGGTACAAGTTAGATGGCCTCTATGATATATGGTGTTAGTGGAAATAAAAGAATAGGTATAGGATATGAGGGCAATGTTCCACATAAACTGGAACCTGTTGACCAGATGGTTATTGAATACAAACCTTTGTATAAACAATTTCAGTATGGACATTCACATGATATTAAATACACATCACATCCTAGGAATTTCCATGTCACACACACCAGGAAATATTCTGTTGCATATTCTGATACTTCTTATGCTAAACCTCAATTCAATCAGAATGTGAGAAAAACTAACCTCAAAGGACCCAAGAGAATGTGAGTACCTAAGGATAAAATAATTCATGTTGCAGATCTCCTTAACAGCACAAAGGATAAACATGTCATGGTACCTGGACTCTGGGTGCTCACGACACATGACGGGAAAAAGGTCTATGTTCCAAAGTCTGGAAGTTATATATGGAGGAGACGTAAAGTTTGGAGGGAACCAGAAGGGCAAAATCATAGGCTCTGGAACCATTGGTACTGGTAACTCTCCCTCTATAACTAATGTTCTGCTAGTTGATGGATTATCTCATAATTTATTGTCCATAAGTCAATTAAGTGACAATGGTTATGACATAATCTTTAATCAAAAGTCTTGTAGAGCTGTTAGTCAAAAGAATGGCTCAATCCTATTTACAGGTAAAAGAAAGAACAACATTTATAAGATTGATCTTTCAGATCTTAAAAACCAGCAGGTTACTTGCATTCTTTCTGTTAACAAAGAACAGTGGGTCTGGCATAGAAGATTGGGTCATGTTAGCATGAGAAAAATTTCTCAGATTAACAAACTCAATCTGGTCAGAGGACTCCCTAATTTAAAATATAAATAAGATGCTTTTTGTGAAGCATGTCAGAAAGGGATGTTTTCAAAATTTGCTTTTAAATCTAAAATTGTTGTTTCTTCTTCAAGGCCTTTAGAACTTCTGCATATTGATCTGTTTGGTCCAGTCAAAACAGCATCAATCAGAGGCAAGAAATATGGATTGGTCATTATAGATGATTACAGCAGATGGACATGGGTAAAATTCTTAAAACACAAGGATGAGTCACATTCCGTGTTCTTTGATTTCTACAAACAGATTCAATCCGAGAAAGGGTGTAAAATCATAAAAGTCAGAAGTGATCATGGTAGTGAATTTGAGAACAGATTCTTTGAAATTTATTTCAAAGAAAATGGTATTGCCCATGATTTCTCTTGTCCTAGAACTCCACAACAAAATGGAGTTGTAAAACGAAAGAATAGGACTCTTCAAGAAATGGCCAGAACCATGATCAATGAGACTAATATGGCTAAACATTTCTGGGCAGAAGCAATTAATACAGCATGTTATATTCAGAATAGAATCTCCATAAGACCTATTCTAAATAAGACTCCTTATGAATTGTGGAAGAACAGAAAACCCAACATTTCATATTTCCATCCTTTTGGATGTATTTGTTATATTCTGAATACTAAGGATCATCTGAACAAGTTTGATTCCAAAGCTCATAAGTGTTTTCTTCTTGGATATTCTGAACGCTCTAAGGTTTACAGAGTATACAATACTGAAACTCTGATAGTTGAGGAATCAATCAATGTCAGATTTGATGATAAGCTTGGAATTGAAAAGCCAAAGCAGAATGAGAATTTTGCAGATATAGACATCTCTGATCCAGATCATGAAGAACCCAGAGGAAAGGATGATTCTGAAGATAAAGTTGCTGCTTCTTTAGAGAATCTCAGAATATCTGAAGAACCAACAGTCAGAAGATCTTCAAGAATCAACTCAGCTCATCTAGAGGATGTCATTATAGGAAAGAAAGATGATCCCATCAGAACAAGATCATTCCTAAAGAACAACGCAGAGTCTCTATTTGGATTAGTGTCTCTGATTGAGCCAACATCTGTTGATGAAGCTCTGGAAGATACTGATTGGATTATTGCTATGCAAGAAGAGTTAAATCAGTTTACAAGAAATGATGTGTAGGATCTGGTTCCAAGACCTAAAGGATTTAATATTATTGGAATAAAGTGGGTTTTCAGAAATAAGCTAAATGAAAACGGTGAAGTTATCAGAAACAAGGTCAGACTGGTTGCTCAAGGTTATAGTCAACAAGAAGGTATTGATTATAATGAAACTTTTGCACCAGTTTCCAAGTTAGAGTCTATAAGATTATTAATTTCATTTGCCACTCAGAATAACATCACTCTGTATCAGATGGGTGTTGAGAGTGCATTTTTAAATGGTTATATAGATGAAGAAGTTTATATTCACCAACCTCCTGGTTTTTAAGACTCTAAGTCTCCAGAACATGTTTTTAAACTTAAGAAATCATTATACGGTCTGAAACAAGCTCCCAGAGTTTGGTATGAAAGATTAAGTTATTTCCTTCTAGATAATGGTTTCACAAGAGGACAAGTAGACACAATTCTCTTCTGTAAAACATTTAAAAAGGATATTTTAATTTGCCAAATTTATGTTAATGATATTATATTTGGAACATCTAATGCCTCTCTTGGAAAGGATTTTGCTAAGTTTATGCAGGCAGAGTTTGAAATGAGCATGATGGGAGAGCTAAAATACTTTCTAGGCATTCAAATAAACCAAACCTCTGAAGGGACTTACATACATCAGACGAAGTATGTTAAGGAACTTCTGAAGAAGTTTAAATTATCAGACTGTAAGGAAGCTAAAACTCCAAGCATCCAACTAGCATTTTAGGTAAGGATGAGGTAAGTAAGAAGGTAGATCAGAAGATCTACATAGGTATGATAGGATCTCTTCTCTATCTGACTGCTTCTAGGCCTGACATCTTATTTAGTGTCTGTTTGTGTGCTAGATTCCAATCAGATCCTAGAGAATCTCACTTAACTGTTGTTAAGATAATTCTTAGGTATCTGAAAGGTACTATTAACGTTGGTTTGTCTTACAGAAGATCTGAAGAATTCAACTTAGTAGGTTATCGTGATGCTGATTACGCTGGAGATAGAGTTGAAAGGAAAAGTACTTCTGGAAGCTGTTAGTTTCTGGGAAGAAATATGATCTCTTGGTATACCATGAAACAAGCCACAATTGCATTGTCTACAAACGAAGCAGAATATCTAGCTGTTGTTGGATGTAGTACACAGATGCTCTAGATGAAAAGTCAGCTAAAAGAATATCCGATATATGAGAGTAACATTCCTATATTTTGTGATAATACTTCTGCTATTTGTCTTTCTAAAAATCCTATGTTACATTCTAAAGCTAAGCATATAGAGATTAAACATCATTTTATTAGGGACTATATTCAAAAGGGTGTTCTCTCTTTAAACTTTGTAGATACAGACCATCAATGGGCTGATATCTTTACAAAACCCTTGCTGAAGATAGGTTTAAGTTCATTCTGAAGAATATTGGTATGGATTTATGCCCAGAATGAAGTGCTTGTGAAGCTCTGATATGTTTTAGTCTGAAGAATATGTTTTTATTTATTTCTTCTATGATCAGATGTTCTGATTGTGTTTGTTCATAAGGACACTCTGATATGTTCTGATTGTGTTTACTTCTTTTAAAGCAAAACAACTGTCACCAGTTACCCCAAGATGATGACCACATGTTCATCTAATCTGAAGGGACAAGCATGCGTGCAGTGGACGAGAAGCCGCCCTAGGTAACTGTGCAAAATCTTTTCAAATCTTACGTTACTCCCCATTAACATCATTCATCATTAATGCATATTTTGTAACCGTTTCTCATTCATAATTCTATTGCATTTTCTTTCAAATTTGTCTCTTTATATTCTTGTTTCAATTTCATTTTCCCTCTTTTCATTCTCTCCTTCTTCGTTTTATGCATTTTTCTTCTCTCTTTCGTCTCTACCAAAATCCTAAACCTAAAACCAAAAAACTCAATCTCTCTTCAATGGCTTCCTCATCATCAGTGCAACCAACTCCTTCTCAGCAACAACAACAACAACCACCAAAGTTCACTCCTCCTGTAAGAACATATCCCATTCCATCTGCAGAATTGGAAGTTCTATGTGAACTTATGGTAGATTTTGACAACCTCAGAGAACATGATTTCAATTTGAAAGCAAACATGATGCTTCAAGGCTGGGATAACTTCTTTGACCGTCTCATTTGGCCTGTCTACCCAGATTTGGTGAAAGAATTTTGGATTCATGCAACTCTCATTCCTATAGCCATTATCTCTTTCGTTTTAGGTCAAGAAATCCCCATCACAGAAAACCTAATAAAGTAGTTGCTAAATCTTAAAGATTTGGGTGGTGTGACTGGAGAAGTTGCTGGTAGAACTGATTGGGATGCAGTGTACTCTGAAGTGTTTACAACAGGGTAAGGTTCAACCAACACCAAGGATCTGAAGCCCCCTACAGAATCTGGGCTAAGATTCTTCTGGGGTGTATTCATCACAGAAAGGCTACAGTCTCTCCCACCTACATCAACCAGGATCAACAGTATCTTCTGTACTGCATAGGCAAAGGTCAGAGGATTAATCTACCTCATCTTCTGTTCATGCATATGCGGAATCATGTGAAGGATTCTCGAGAACAAGGGAAGTTGAAAAATCAGAAGATCAAGAGGAACATCATCCCTCTAGGAAGGCTCATATTAGATATTCTGACAGAATATGGGTTGATAGATTCTCTGAGAGAAGCTGGAGCAGTTCAGGATCTGGCAGCTATGTGTGGGAGTACTCTGACTGCTCACACTCTGAAGAAGATGAAGCTAATTAACAGTGTTACCTCTCCGCCCAAAGTGGTAAACGAAATTCTGACTAGAAGAATTCCTGTTGATGACTTCCATATGTTCTTCAAAGAGGAGCATCCCAAAGTCATTCTCTTCTATCTAGAGTCCTGCTTGAAGGATAACTCAGAGTTTGATCCAGCATGGCTGCACAACAGAAATCTTCCTTCTCTGGAAGTTCAGAAAGCCCCCAAGAAGATAAAAACTACAGGAGAAGGTCCTTCCACGAAGACTAAGAAGAAGAATAAAACTTCAGGTATTTCTATTTCTAGTTCTGTACCTGTGAATGTTTCTGAAACTGTATCAACAGATAACCCAGACTCCCTAAAACAACATAGATCATCTGAATCCATTAGGAAACTGGTAGATGATATAGATTCAATAGATGACTCTATTTTAGAATCTGAAGTTGAACCAGAATAACCAGAACTTCCCCCTAAACAAAAACAATCTTCTAAATTTCCATCATCTATCTCCACCTCCTCCAAAGGAAAACAACCTGCTCAACCCTCTGAACCCATCATTCTGAATCCTCCACCTCTAACTGTCATATTCCCAACCTTACCCTCTGAAAACATTTTCTCCACTAAACAACCTCCATCCTCTGAACCTCAATCTTCTGCACCCCAACCACAACCAACATCTCAAACACCTGAAACCCAACCAGCAGTAAACATTCCTGTCTTCTGTGATTTTTCTGACCCATCCTCTCCATCATCCTCTGATTCTCTCTTTCAAAAACCTCGCAACCCAGCACCTTCATCTGATCCAACAGTCGTTGTTTTAGACTATAATCATGTAGAAGAATCCTCACCCACTCCACTTCTTCTTTCTGACAGACCTTCCGCCCCTTACCTTATTTACAAACCCAAAGAGCCCATTACCATCATCAGACCCAACTCAACCCTACCCTCTATTGATACACGTTTTCAGTTGCTTAACTACATGGTACAGAATTGGGTGGAAAATCTGAAGGTTTCCTATGATCATAAGCTAGATCATGTGGCTGTTGGAAAGCTCTGGAACGCTTTCTCCAAGGATCTGCAAGCTGATGTTCTGGATCTTCAAAATATCTGTGTTTCTGAAGCTCCTGCTCCTGCTGGTCTGGCTCTGGATTTTGGGAATTGGAAGGCTCTTAAGAATGTCAGAAATTGGAAGCCTGTCCAGGCAGAATCCTCTTAAACTGATGAGATGAATTTTGGTTCTAATAAGATGGAGATTGATCAGCCTCTGCCTATGGTGGTGTGGAGACCAAAACAATATCCTTTTGCTCCTAATGATTTTTTTCTTCTGACATGAGACATGGAAACTCTCTTCTCTTGGTTTGAGTCTAATCCTGTTGCTCCACCAGATGTTGTATCAGCCTCAGCCCCTTCATCATCTGAAGACCCCTCAAGTTCTGAAGTGTAGAATACTCTGAAGGAACTCTAGAGGAATCAGGAAGTTGTGTTTGATCGTCTGGCTAAACAAGAAGACACAAATCAAGAGATCATAACTTGGATGCAGAAGTCTGAAGAGACTTCTAAGAAGCAAGCCGAAGATACCTCTGACGTCAAGAAAATGCTAGCCCTTTTAGCCTCCATGCTTTCCTAGTCTTTCTGTCTTTAGGACTTGTCATTTTTTTTTCTTGCATATGTTTTGTTCTTTTCCTGCATCTTAATATTAATGAAATATTTCTTTTTTCCCTTTCATTATTTGTTTTTTCATCTGAATCTTTATTATTCTTTTTGATGTTTGACAAAAAGGGGGAGAAATGTATTACTGAATTGATTTTATTATATCAGTTGCCAGGCTTAAGTCTCAAACATTTTTTTCTAACAAAAATTGCAAAGTTCTGCATCTGATCGTTTTTGCAGGAATGTAATGCTCTGAAGATCTCAATTAGAGGAGAAACGTATTTTGATGCTTTGAAGATTTTAAAATCTGAATGAAATTCCAAAGATCTGAAGCAAACAAAATTTGATGCTCTGATATGCTAGTTCTCTAAAGAAAATTCAAAGCCTTAATGTTGTCCAAAGGAAGCTCTGAAAGGAAACTCGGAATCTTCTTCAGATAAAGCTCAACTTTAAAGTCTCTCCTGAAATGGAAAATACTCAGGGAAGTCCTTTTATATTAAATTCATCTGCTATTAATTTCAGGGGGAGATTGTTAATCTCAGAAGGAGATTATTCAATACATTCTGATTAGTTTGCTTTGCTATATCTATCTGCTCTCTCTTTCATCTTTATTCTGGATACAAATTCATATCAATTCTATATGTTTTTGTCATCATAAAAAAGGGGGAGATTGTTAGAATTGGAAATTTTCTGATCATACTTTATAGTTTTGATGATAACATTAGAAATGAATTTTGTATAAGACAATGTGGTACTCTAATAAGTTACTTTTTCCATTTCAGGAAAAGTGTAAAAGAGTAGGCAATATCCTATCTTTCAGATGCTTTGAGCCAGATGTTCTGGATGGCTACATCATAACATGATCCTGAAGACATCAGAACATGGTCTTGAAGATATCAGATCATGACTATTAGAAGCAAGCTCTGAAGATCTGAAGGTATCACGCTCTAAGGAACTTCCATAGTCTGAAGCGCTGAAGTTCTAACTTGCACCAAACGCTGGAAACTCTGATGAACAAAGCAAATCACAATGTATGATTCCAGAAGAAAGCAAATGATGAAAAGCTATAAAGGCTAGTCCGTGTGTCGGACAAAAGGAACGTTAGAAGTATGGCTACAAAAGGCAAAGTCAGAAAAAGAAGTTGAAGTAAGGCTCGAGTTAGTTGACAAAAGCATGTAACATTAAATGCAGCATTGTACTGTACACGCAAAGCATTAAATGCAGAACTGTTCAACGGTCACATTCTCACGCCTATAAAAGGAACTCGTCCAAAGAAAAAGGCTAGAGCTTACGTTACAAACTTACCACATACTCTGAATCTTTCTCACGCAAAAAGCTCTTGAACAAAGCAAGCAATCTTCATCTTCAAGCTCACACACTTTTGTATATTTAGTGAGTTCTAGATCATAATCTTAAGAGAAAAATCACTTAGTGTTTACAACTTTTTAGAAGCATCATTAATCTCTATATTTGATTATATCTTTGTAAACCAAAATTCCTTGAGTGATCAAGTTGTGATCTGTAAACTCAAGAAGACTTAGAGGTTGATCTAAGTGGATAACCATCGTAATCAGTTTTTGATTATTGGATTAAATCCTCAGTGGAGGTGAATCACCTGTGAGACTGGACTAGAGGTAGTTTAAGTTCAAACGAACCAGGATAAAAATAATTGTGTTCATTATTTTTATTTGCCAAAAAGAAACAACCCTTATTCAATCCCCCCTTTCTAAGTGTTTTTCACTCCTTCACAAGGGACATGTTGGGTCAGAATTCTTGAGGATTCATTGATCGTTATATCTCTTAGTGGACCAGTTGGGTCAAAATTCTTTAGAGATCACTAACAATTGATTAATGCTTTGGTTGTTAGTCACTGGTAGTTGGCCCGTGCATCTGTAATCATTTTGATGATAGTGGATTAAGTCATTTTCTAAGGCAAAATCACCTTGGTGGTTAGACATGACTAATCCCCCCTTTCATTTTCTAAGGGGGACCTGGATAACATGAATGTGTCATTTTTATATTCATCGCATTCAAACAATTCAAACAAACCCCCCCCCCCTTTCTTATGTTTTTCTCAACCTTCAATTGGTATCAGAGCTCGGCTCTGTTATTGATTTTTAAATCAAACACTTAACCATGTAGAGAGATCCAGTTAAAGAAAAACCTCTGGTTGCTATAAACTCAAAATAAATAAATGATTTATGTTTTAAGCCTTATATCTTCATTAAGAAAATATTCCAAGTCCTGGACTCGAATTTGAAATATGAAGATGGTATCACTGCAGATTAATAATGCATGTCATGCAAAAGGAATCATCAGGAAGCAAGGAATCTTGAGGTCGATGCACAACCTTTATAGGTCGACCTCTACAGTGCATGAAAATGAAAATTTTAAGAAAAACATTTCTTCCCGCTAGAGATCGATGCACAGAGATCACAGGTCGATGCATACATAATCTAGGTCGACGCGTGGCATACCACAGGTCGAGACATACTGTGCAACCAAACATCCAGGCCTCTCTGCCTTGTGTAGGTCGACGTGCATAGTACGGGAGGTCGACACATATTGTGTTGCTCACCTTCAGAATCCTACTGTCTTGTACAGGTTGATGCATAAAGTGCTGGAGGTCGACTCATCGCTCAATTTTGGGCATTTTTATGAACGAATTTTTTCAGTTTTTGGATCCATTCTCACACACATATAAATACATTCATGCATATTTTCCAAAACAAATTTGAAACCTGAAAGAGATAAAATTGCTTCTCATTTTCATTTTTTCTCTTGTTCATTCATCAAATACACATAATCATTTTTGCTTGAGTGACCATAGATTGAGAGTGATAACGTCCAAGGTTAGGAATTGTATATTCCGATTGGGTGAAGAATTTTGGGGGATTCATTGAATAAAACCATTGGGGTTTTATCCTCTAAGATCATATTGACTTAGAGGTTTTCGACAATAAGTTTTGTATTTGATTCAGCCGAGTGAAAGTCTTGAAGAATGGTGATGTTTGGTCAAGGGAGTACGGTAGATGGAGGATCAATCAAAGTTCTTGGGTGACAATAATTTGCGATTGCAATTCAGCCGAGTGAAAGCCTTGAAGAACGTGAGTTAGGTCAAGGGAGTAGCGGTAATTGGAGGATTGATTTGAGATTGTTGGGTGACTTGATCTTGCTTAAGATCAAGGGGAGAGAAGATAAAGAATTGACATCAAAAATTAGTTTGTTTGTTTATTGCTTTAAATTTTCTTGTAATAACAATTTGCAAAGTAATAAAAACTATCTCAATTCCCGTTTGGAATTGGGGGCAGACGTAGTTGTAGCGAGGACGAACGACAAACTGCCTAAACAAATCTTTGTGTTCCTCTCTCCTTATTTCTCTATTACTTTCTATTGATATCGGTTAATAATTGTTAACTCGATAATTAGTCTAAGTGTTAAATTGTGATTCAAACCGTTTTTGAATAAAGAATTGTAATTTTCAAATTGCAATTGTTTCTCACAACTAACCACACTTATATCACATTGACTTGTTAACTTTTGCACGGTAACTGTTTGTGAAATTGTTTGAGCATAATTTCAAATTGCAGAACAAGTGCTTGACAAATTGACCAAGTCAATTCGTCAAATTTGTTTCATTGGAAGTATGTACTTGAGTGATTAATTGTTCAAACAAATATTTTTGTAAAATTAATTAATTCAAGCTACTTCTCATATTTGACAATTCTCACATTTATTAAAGATTTAGTCGTATATATGATTCTACCAATAGTGGTTCAGAATAGATGCAAGTCGATCCCGAAGCGTTTCTATATGCCATCCTTGAAAACATTTTAAAAAGCTAATAATTTTTAAAGGGATCTATTCACCCCCTCTAGATCCTAAGCCTAGCGTCTAACACTCTTATCCCTTAATCAAGCGCCACATAGGATTGCACAATATTCCAAAATATTATGCAATTGAAAATTAAAACGAACTTTAACAGATCCAGCTGTACATAGCAGGCATAGTGTCGAATGATCCTGCATATGACATCTTACTCGACATATCTCTTCAGTTGAAGTGAATATAACATCTTGTTCAACATGTTCCCATAAGTTAGTTTTACCAAACATAATGCCAACCATATAAATTAGGGAATTAACATTTATGATTTGATTTTGATCATGATACTTATGCCATATCTTTTGTATGATATTACTTGAGATGCTTTACCTTGATGCTTGCTTAAGATGTATACATGCTTGCTTGATTCCTCATTGATGTTGCTTGTGTCTCTAATCCAAAGGAAATGGATAGTATTGACAAAAATTGTCAAGGTACCCACCTCTTTATTATATTTACTTATGGCTTAGTCTTGATTTATCATTGCTACACACATCATCAGCAAAGAAAAAAATGAGAGAGAGAGAGAGAGGAGGACCATTCCAAGAGATCTTGATAGGCTTCCAACTGTTATTACCAACTTCCTGGTTAATATCATGCGAGTGTAGTATCATCAATAGACAATGCCCCGCAAGGAAGATGGAGGCCATGAATCTTATTCCTCTTTCAAAGAATAATAGTCTCCATGTGGAAGAATTTTGTGTTTTTGTCTCCTATTTGAACCCATTTCTCCATAGACTTCTGGTACCTAAGCATTTCTTCTTGGAATAAGATGTTGTCATATTCACGCTGGAGATCCTTCTCTAAGTACACCAATATAACAGAATCAATACGCTTCAAGGTTGTTTGTATTCCCTTGATTCTATTCTCAATTCTTTTCTTCCTCCTATCAATGTCGTCAAAAACTACTTTATTAAAAATGAGGGAATCAAATCTAACTTTGGCAAGGTTGTTGATGCGAACGCTTGTAACAGTAGGAACACCAAACTAGAGAAGGAGAGGATTATGGTCTGAGTGTAGTGTAATACCGTGGGAGAATTGACTTTTTAAAATGTTGCGGATAGTAAGAGTCGCCACCGACTTTTATTTTATCCAATTAGGAAAGGCAAAAAGAACAGGAAAGACCTTTTCGAAACAGATTGAGTTCAGGGGGTAGGTTATATAAAGGGAATGTGTAAGCACCCTTTGTATCCATGGTTATCCATGGGCTCTTAATTGCTTAGCTCACTTTTGTTTGAAATGTTTGAAAAAAGTGTAGTGTGTGTTTGGAAAAGATTTTGAAAAAAGACTTTAACTTGTAAATAAGTGTAGCCTTTGAAATCGTTTTGAAAAGAGGTGTATGAAAAATAATTTTGAATTTGTTGTGAGCAAGCAGTTAAAAGCTACCTACCCTAAGTTGGTCTTTCTTGTTCTTTAAGTCTTTCGTTTGAAGGGAAAGAGACTGTCCACACCATTAGTTAGTGGGAAGTCCTTTCATTGGATGTGATCGGGTCATCGAGGGTCATCATTTGCCATAAGGCTATCCATACCATAAGAAGGGTATGAAGTCCTATGAATTGATGAGAATAGTCATTAAGGCAACAAGTAAGGATACCTTAGCATTCTAAAGGGACTATCATCAAGATCATTTATCGTAGGCAACATCGAAGGGACTATGATCTTTTTATGATAATTTTATTTGTAGGCAGCAGGCTAAGGTATCCCTACATCCGAGGGACTAGACTATTTATTCGAAGGCAGCATAAGAGGAATTACCCTAAAGGTGAGTGTGTGAAACAAGAGTGATTGATTTATATTAATCCTGAAAATTAGGGTTATTCTATGTTACTTTTAGTCTTGCCATACAATCCTATTCAATTTCTAACAGTTAATATTGCAGGAAATAAAAAGCAGAGAATAAACCTACGCTATTACAAGGCTTCAGGGAGGGGGAATTACAAAACCAAAAATCGGGGGGAAAGGCATAAATTAAAGGCGGGAAATAAAAACCTACAACTATTACATGGCTTTGGGGCAGTTACACAATAGTGAAGAATTGACCGCGAATATAAAACCTAAAGATTATTACAAGGTTTGGGGCAGTTACAATAATAATAAGCAGCAAATAAAATTTAACCTAATTATTTAGCCTAATCCTGATTAAATTAAACCTAATTATTTAACCTATTTTTACCTAATTTAATTAATTAACCCTAATAATTTAACCCTTTTTACCTAATTTAATTAATTAACCTAAATTAAATTATTTAACTATTTAACCTAAAATCAATTACTATATTATTAAACTAAAGTAATTAACTAAATTAATTTATTAAATCAAAACCTAAAAAAACTAAATTTTCTAAGTAAAAAAAAAAACTATGTGAAAAAAAAGAAAACAAAAGGTTTATATAAATAAAAAAATAAATAGAAAACTTGGCGCCTGATCCTGTGTGACATGCCTCTGAAGGATCATGGTGCGCCCTCATGCTTACGCGCGTCAGATTTGAGGAAGAATAGATCAAACGGCTAGAGAAAACGAAGGTGCATGATGTGTACAGGGGCAAAGCGCACCGGATCTGAGGGACCACTCATCAAGGACACGCGCCTTTTCCATTTGAAACGAGCCAATGATTGTGTGACACGCCATCATCTTCTCCGTGTCACCGTCGTCTTAGTTCTGGTTCTTTACCCACAGACCTTTATCCATCGCAAAAGCTCCTGCAGATCATAAATAACGCAATACGCAAAAGAAACTTGTCGTAGGACCATGGATTGATGGGGTTTAGCCCCCTGAACACAATGGCGGTCTTATTTTTGGCTAATTTCACATGTAAATAAAACCCTAATATGGAGCTTGTAAAACCTAGCAATGGCGATCTTTCATACAGGCGATTAAACATCAATTAACTTACACAGAATCGATCATAGCATCATGGAAAACGTAAATATGCAATTAAATCATGTGTATGATGCATAATTTATTGAATTGGACGTCAAGTTAGAATGTGCAAACCGTGATCGTATGAGGAACGATTCTGAATGCTTTGAATGTTGGTAACGCTTGGGATAGCTTCAGGAATCCTTCAGGAACGTGTTAGGATCAATAAAACTCCTTGAATTGGCCTGCAACCTTGAATTCGATTTTGATTTTTGCTTGAGATTTTAAGGACTCACTTGAAGCTTTTGGTTGCAGAAAATCCTTGCCCTAGTGTAACACGGTGGGAGAGCTGACTTTTTTAAAATGTTGCAGATAGCAAGAGTCGCCACCGACTTTTATTTTATCCAATTGGAAAGACAAAAAGAACAGGGAAGACCTTTTAAAATACTTTGAGTTCGGGGGGTAGGTTATACAAAGGGAATGTGTAAGCACCCTTTGTATCCATGGTTATCCATGGGCTCTTAATTGCTTAGCTCATTTTGTTTGAATTGTTTGAAAAGTTTGAAGTGTAGTGTGTGAATAGGAAAAAGATTTTGATAAGGACTTTAGCTCGTAAATAAGCGTAACCTTTTTTGAAAGATTCCTTGAAAAGAAGTGGGAAAAAGATACTTTTGAAATTTGAAAAGAGCAAGCATTTAAGAGCACCTACCCTAAGTTTAATGTCTTTCTGCTCTATAAGATTTTTCGTTTGAAAGGGCTATTCATACCATAAGGAGGGTAGGTAGTCTTTTCATTGGATGTATCGGGTCATCGAGAATTATCGTTCGCCATAAGGCTATCCATACCATAAAGAGGGTAGGAAGTCTCAGGGAAGGATATAATAGTCATTTTAGGCAACCAATGAGGATACCTTAGCATTCGAAAGGGACGATCATCATCTTATCGTAGGCAACCTCGAGGGACAAGATCTTTGATGATGATAATGAACTGAGAGCAACATTTGCTAAGGCATCCTCGTATCCGAGGGACTTGACTATTTTTAAATCGAAGGCAGCATAAGAGGAATTACCATTAAAGGGGTGTGGGTGCAACAATCATGTGATTTAATTCAGATATTTTATCTTATAAAATTAGAGATCTAAATTAATTAATAGTCTTATCACTCCTTATATTACTAACCACACAGTTAATATAAAATAAAGGCAGAAATAAAAGTTCCTACGCTATTACAAGGCTTCGGGGAGGGGGAATTACAAACCAAAAACCGGGGAAAGACAGAAAATAAAAAAAATATAACCCTAATTACTATTACAAGAAAACTTATTGCAACATATACATATCTTCTAGAATTGAAATGGAAAAACATAAATAAATAATTAAAGGCATGCGGCATACACAGAGTACGGGATGAGAAGAGAATTCGCGCATAAAAGAAATTCAATGTTTCACAACAATTGAAGTATCCAGGGTGACAAGGCAAAAATTAAAGGTTAAACAAACCTAAAATTATAAATATAGTTAAAAAATAATAATAAACCTAAAAATAAAATCATGGTTAAAATTATACACCTAAAAATAAAAATAATTTGATTTGTTTTTATTACTAAGAAAGAAAAGTTTTAGTTTTGAGGTTAAAAGGTTTTTTAGATTGGTTTAAAAAAACAATTTATATAAACAAGATATAAAAGAAATAAATAAAAAGACCTGGCGCCGATCCAGTGTGGCACGCCCTTGAAGGTCCATGATGGAACTGCATGCCTGAGACGTCAGATCTGCTGAGCGCTGGATCCGAAGGTGGTTGCATGAGGGTGCGTTGTGAATCTGCATGTGTTGGGCGCACTGAATCTGCAGATAAAACATTAGAAAAAAATATGTCATCGTTGGGACTCGAACCCACTCTCTTCTAGTCAAACGCTTACTTCCTTTTCCAATTGCACTGCCCAATGTTTCTTGTCAATATAACAGCTTAATAACAATAAATACAAAATAACGAGGATAATGGAACAAGTCAAAAAGAAAAGTCAGATGGGCCCTCTGCTTCACGTCTTGGCCAATGAGGAAGAGAGAGAATGCCTTGGACCATTTGACTTGCCAATGAAAGGGACACACGCATGGAGAGAGAAAGATAAGCGCTGACTGGCCACACAAACGGCTACACGCGTGGTCTTGTCTGCCATGTTAGTCTTCATCTTCTTCCTCCATATTTCCTGCGGATTTTACCATGATATTTGCTGCGATTTCTGTTACGAAAAAACCTTTGAAAACCAAAACCTTCCAAAACGATGTTAAACAAGAAAACTAAACACCCAGATCATATTAAAAAGGGCCCCTAATCATGAATACGATGTCCATTTTGGCTAAAACTCCTTGTAAGTGCAAACTCGATCGTGTTTGGGATTCATGCCCTAATCATGGTGATTCTCCACTCACGCACATAAACTCCAAACCAGTGGTTCTAAACTGCACTAAACAATGTCAGAAGCTCATATAAAATGTTAGATTCAAGCGAAATTCATTAAAACATGAGATACAAAATTTCAGAAATATGCATGAATATGGTAAATTGGATATGTGTGTTTTACGTGTTATGGAACCTGTATCCCCATTCAAACTTACCATATATCCTTTTAAGAAGAGGATTGGATTATTTAGAGGCTTTGAAACTCCTTGGACAAGGCACATGAAAATTGCACTTTTTCTTGATATTTTGTTCTTTGAAACCCTAGCCTTTTTCCACCAATTTTTCGTCCCCTAATGTTGAGCATGTATTATGTATATATAATAGTGTGAATTAGGGTAACAAACTTGGGCTAAATCTTGGTGAATTGCAAGATTTGTATTTGATTGATTCTTGAATGCAAGCTTTCTAAAATTGACCAATTTGTTCCTTCTCTTTCCAATCCCTATCTCCACGAAATTTGGACATATTATTGACATGGTGAGTGATTGGAATTGATTCAAAAATAAATCCAAAGCAAATCTTTTCATATCTTCCATCTATTTGATTTAAATTGAATTTTTAATGAATAAGAAATTCAATAAAAATAAAATAAAAGTCAAATGGGCGTGGTATTGGATTTGGAGGTTCTTAGTACTCTTATAAGCAAGTTTGGGTCACAAAAGAATAGGCCCATTTGGAGAAAATCCAAGTCTAACCCTTATTTGTTTCATATTTTTCACCCAAAATTGTCCAAATTTGACAAGACATATCTCCCTCAATAATTATGGTATGGAAGTGATCTAGGATTTTTTGGAAAGCCCAAGATGTCCTCTACAAGCCACTTTGGAACCTTTTTTGCATTTGAGAATTTTATCTTGATAATATTGGCTTTGACAAAAACAACTTTTGGTTGACTTTCAAAAAGGACCTGTAATGTTTTGGCTCATATCTCCCTAGTTAAGCATTTCTGGCCTTGGCTTTAAAGAGATAAAGTTGTAGAGAATTCAATTTCCTTAAAAATAGGCTTTAGTAGGGGAAATTTCTGATGTTCCATGTGAAAGTTATGGCTGGTCAAACTAGTTGACTGTTGACTTTCTGAGCTTTTGACTGAGAAATCTTGGGAACTGAAGCTTGAATTTTGTCATAGAGATAGTTTGAAACCTAAGGAGTCATATGAAGTCCATTGGAGACCTTGATTCATCAATTTTCCTTCAAAGAATTCAAAACCCTAGTTTAGAAGCCTTTGATTAGGAGAGTGTGCACTTAGTCAAACCTTGAGCCTTTGATACTTGGATGAGCTTAGCAGTAAAAATATGATAGGCAAATTTTGGGGTATGACACCTAGCATCTGGCCTTGTTATGTTTATATAGTAGAACAATTTAGGTTAATAATCTTGGCTAAAATCTCTTTGAATCAATCATTGGAAATTTGATTGAAATTTGGTTTCTACACTTTCCAATTTTGCTCAATTTTCAATCCAATCTCACCAATCTTATTTGCACGAAATTGGGTGGAAATATGATAATTATTTTATTGGAAATCAAAGCCAAATCAAATCCCTTTCATAATTCCTTGATTATTTGATTTTTAATCATATTTTAATAAAAAAATTCAAATAAAATCAAATATTCTTCACAAATTAGTGGCCTTTGGATTGGATCTCTTTGATGACTTGAGGAACAAGATTGGATCACAAAAGATTGGGCCTCTTTGCAAAAAAAAATCCATTTTGACCCTTATTTGCTTAATGTATTTTACCAAAAATTGACCAACTTTGACAAAGCATATCTCTCTAAATTTTATGGTATGGAAGTGTCCTAAGACTTTTTGGAAATCCCAAGATGTCCTCCGCAACCACTTTGGGACCTTTTTTCATTTGGAGATTTTATCTTGATGATATTGACTTTGGCAAAAAAAAGCTTTTGGTTGACTTTCAAAAGGACATGTAATGTTTTGACTCATATCTCTCAAATGAAGCATTTTTTGCCTTGGCTTTAGAGAGAAAAAGCTGTAGAGAATTCAATTTCCTTCAATATGATCTTTGGTTGGGAAATTTCTGATGAACCATGTGAAAGTTATGGCTGGTCAAAGTTTACTTGACTTTTAGTCAAAAAAACCCTAATTTAGAAACTTTGAGTCTTGTTGATTTCTGAACTTTTCTTGATGAATCATAATCAAACGATGAATGTAACCTCAAGATGTTGATGCTGACCAAAAATCAGGAGTTTTGACTGTATGTTGACTATAGTTGACTTTTAGGTCAAATCAGTCTACTGTTGATCATTTGAGCACTTGACTGAACATTCTTTTTATTCAATGCTTGAAAATTGGTATGAGGATACTGTGAGGCATATGAGATGCTATGAAGTCCAATTGGAGCCTTAGAACCTGATTTTTCCTTGAGAGGAGCAAAACACTAATTGGAGGCTTGTTGCTTAGGAGAGAGAGTAGGCAGGCTTATTCCTCAGTGCTTGAGCCAAATTATTTTAAAATATGATGGGAAAATTTTGGGGTATGATAGCTGCCCCTGTTCAATCTTCTTAAACCTAAGGATGTAGATTGGCTTGTGTGCCTGTCGGAATCTGAAGGTAGAAGAGGATTGAACACTAGAATACCCAAAAATTTGCACTTGCTAATGCAGGCGCTTATGTCGGATATGGGCTTAAAGATGCCATCCAGGTGTTGATAGAATGTTATTGGGGATGGGCTTAAAGAGCGTTAGTAACTTCCTCATGAGTAGTAGCAACAATCAAAGTTATGATTACATCCTCTTGTAACCTAGGATAAACAATGGTGCTACCTGCAATAACACGAGCTGGATTAGTAATATTATGACCAAATAAATTACTAAAGTACCTATGCGCATTTGTTTGGAGTGTAGTATCATCAATACACCACGCCCCGCAAGGAAGATGGAGGCCATGAATCTTATTCCTCTTTCGGCGAATAATAGTCTGCATGTGGAAGAATTTTGTGTTTTTGTCTCCTAGTTGAACCCATTTCTCTCGAGACTTCTGATACCAAAGAATTTCTTCTTGGAATAAGATGTTGTCATATTCACGCTGGAGATCCTTCTCTAAGTACACCAATCTAATAGAATCAATACGCTCCAAGGTTCTTTGTAACCCCTTGATTCTATTCTCAATGCTCTGCTTCCTCCTATCAATGTCGTCAAAAACTTCTTTATTAAAAATGAGGGAATCAAATCTAACTTTGGAAAGGCTATTGATTGGGCCATTACCAGCTTCATTCCATGCTTTCTACACAACAACCTGATAATTTGGATGCATAATCCAGTCTGCTTCAAACAAGAAGAGGCGAACGCCTCTAACAATAGGAACACCAAACCAGAGAGGAAGAGGATTATGGTCTAAGTGTAGACAACAAAGGACTTCCACAAAACCCTCGAGGAACTTATAAGGATGTATGCAACAAAGAGAATTAGTAACTTCCTCATGAGTGTAGGAACCTGCCCTAAAAATTAAAGATTTAGAGTCGCCACCTATTCTACCAGGGCGAATAGGAAACCCTACGCAGTTAAGAGATCTGGGTAAGTTATTATATTCAGGTCAAGGGAAGGTGTTAGGAACCCTTAACCCTTTCCTATGGTTTTAAGTTTAAGGCAAAGGTTTGTGGCTAAAGATGTTAAGGTTTAGGGTTTATAGCTAAGAAAATGAATAGGGTGAAAAGTGAGATTTAAAACCTAATTGAGGTTTTCGGGAAGGGGACTCGCCTTGTTGCCAAGTGCCTACGTACCTCCTTAGGGAGGATCAGAGTCAACGTAGTTCGGGGGAGGGTTGTACGCCTTAGAATTGATATGAATGTATTTGAAGGTATTTTGAATTACCTTATCGCAGTTTTGAAATTTGTAGTTTGAAGATGAAAATGTGTTTTAATAAGGCATACAACCCTGATTATAATATGTACTATTAATCGCGATGATCAATAGGTTTAATCACCATAATTAACAAATTTAATAAAGAATTGCTAATTATTCTAATCGATTGATTCGATTATCACCATTAGCAAATAAATGTGTTTTAAATTAGATTATTAATTATCGTTAATCCTCGTAATCAATATATTTGATTAAAATAAATAACGAATTGATAAAAATTGCTAATCATCGTAACCAATAGAATCGGTTAAAACCCTTTAGCAAATAAACTTTATTTGAATTTATTATTTAATTAATTTAATAATCGATTATTACCCATCGCGACTAATTAATTTAATCGAAACGAATAATAAATAAAATCTCAATATTAATTATGTTATTAGTTCAATTTAAAAATTAAATTATATATGTAAATAATAATTAAAACTTAATTATATAATTATATTAAATAAATAAGAAAACACAGGTTTTGGATGTATGTGGTAAGGATGAAGGTCTATATGATGTTCATTCAATCCTGGGCGTTAGATCTAAGTGGCTAAGGGATCATATGGCTGGATCTGAAGGAGCATGGTGCTCCACATGGTAGGTGGAACACATAATCAAGAAACAGAGCCTTTTATAAAAATAATATGGGAGCGAGGGATCGAACCCTCGTCCCTTCGCTCACACTCCCCCTTCCTTACCAATTTAACCAAACAAGCTATCTGAAATATATATGCGCCTAATATAATATATAAAAATAATAACCCCAAATGAAAGAACGCGCCCGCAATTTCAAACAAACCAGTGAGACGAAGACACATCATCATCTGCTCCAACAAACCTGTAAAAACCCCTGTAAATTTAGCTACGAATTCGCTATGAATTCGTCTTGTAGCAAATCAACCTGTTCAACAGAAAATCACGTACAAGCAATAAAAATTCTTCGCGACCATCCCATTCCCTTCGTCCAAGGTCCTTGAACTCAAATATAACTCTAATTCCCCCTAATTTTACCCCAAATCAAGCTCTTCGACCTAACAATGGTGATACATGGTAAACATGCCCAGAAACTCAATTAAAAGTCCAGAAACAATCACAACATTAACATACATCGTAATACACAATCAAATAGCACAATGGATGCATGAATCGCTACAATCGAGTTCAGTTCATTCGTGACTTACCTGGGCTTATATGGAGGTGTTCTGGGGGTGTTGATGCAGCGTGATGATCCACAAAGCTTTAGAATGCTTCAAGGAACATTTTGCAATCCTTGGATCCCTTTGAAACACCTTAATTCTTCAAAACCGAATTCAAGTTCTTGATGAATTTTTGTGTTTTTGAATATGCTCCTCTGCCCAGAAAATCGACCCCTAATGCCTTGGCCTTTTCTTTGTATTTATAGAGGAGCATATTAGGTTAAAGACTTGACTCTCATATCCTTGATTTATGAAATTGAATATTTGATTGGTACTTGAATTCAATCTTTCTAAATTGGCCAAAATTTGATTTAGTCTTTTCAATCTTCATAAGTACGAAATTAGATTGATAATATGGTATAAATGTTGATTGGAATTGATCATTATAAGGCCCATAATCAAATATTTGATTTTTCTTTGATTTATATAACTTTAAATCATTATTTAAATGAATAAAAATCATATAAAATCAAATAAAATCCTATAATTCGTGGCAAATGAATTTGGTGACTTGGATGACTTGTGGACCAAGATTAGATCTTAACAAGTTAGGCCCATTTGCAAGAAACTCTAATTTGAACCACTTTTATTTCACATTTTGCCTCCAAAATTGCCCAACTTTGACAAGGCATATCTCCATCAATTTTTAAGATATGGAATACTTCTAGGACTTTTTGGAAACCTCAAGATGTCCTCTACAAGTCACTTTGGAACTTTTTTTCCATTTGAAGATTTTATCTTGATGATATGCCCTTTGACAAAAACCGGCTTTTGGTTGACTTTTGAAAAGGACCTATAATCTTTTGTACCATATCTCTCAAATGAAGCATTTCTGGCCTTGGCATGTGAGAGACAAAGTTGTGGAGAATCCAATTTCCTTAAAAATAGGCTTTGAGTGATAAATTTCTGACATTCCATGTGAAAGTTATGCCTGGTCAAAGTACAGTTGACTTTTTAGACCAAAACCCTAATTTAGTAACTATGCCCTTTGTTGATTTTGAAGCTTTTCCTTAATGAATCATGATCAACCTTTGATCAAATGATGAATGATACTTCATAATATTGATGTTAACCAAAAATCAGGAGTTTTGACTATACTTTGACCATAGTTGACTTTTAGGTCAAACTAGTCGACTGTGGATCATCTGAGCCATTGAATGAGCAATCCTTGGAATTGAAGCTTGACTTTTGACATGGAACATAATGATCCCTATGAAATCCATTGGAGACCTTGATTCATCAATTTTCTTAGGAGAATGCAAAACCCTAGTTCAGAAGGTCCTTGATTAGGAGAATGCCTTGAGTAAACCCTTGAGCCTTGAGTCATTGAAGGTGAAATGAGGAGGGAAAATTTTGGGGTATGACAATGAGTGGTAGCAACAATCAAAGCTATGATTGCATCCTCCTGTAACCAAGGATAAACAATGGTGCTACCTGCAGTAACACGAGTTGGATTAGTAATATTATGACCAAATAAATTACTAAAGTACATGTGTGCCTCTGTTTGGAGTGTAATATCATCAATACACCGTGCCCCATAAAGAATATGGAGGCCATGAATCTTATTCCTCTTTCGGCGAATAATAGTGTGCATGGGGAAGAATTTTGTGTTTTTGTCTCCTAGTTGAACCCATTTCTCTCGAGACTTCTGATACTAAAGCATTTCTTCTTGGAATAAGATGTTTTCATATTCAAGCTGGAGATCCTTCTCTAAGTACACCAATCTAACAAAATCAATACGCTCCAAGGTTATTTGTATTCCATTGATTCTATTTTCAATGCTATGCTTCCTCTTATCAATGTCGTCAAAAACTTCTTTATTAAAAATGAGGGAATCAAATCTAACTTTGACAAGGCTGTTGATTGGGCCAGTACCAGCTTCATTCCATGCTTTCTGCACAACAACCTGATAATCTGGATGCATAATCCAGGCCACTTCAAACCGGAACAGGCGAACGCCTTTAACAGTAGGAATACCAAACTAGAGAAAGAGAGGATTGTGGTCTGAGTGTAGATGATAAAGGACTTCCACAAAACCCTCAAGGAACTTATCTTTCCAATCAATATTAGCCATACCTCCATCAAGTTTTTTTGCCACAATACGATGACCTCTACAGTTACGATGGAATGTACACTTACCTCTAAAGGTAGGCAAGTCTGTGAGAGCACATATGTCCAAAGCATTACTCAAGGAAACAACTCGATTGTGGTGAAAAATCCTCCCATATGTTCACTCGGATTAATAATCTCATTAAAATTTCCAATCAGGATCCAAGGACCAAGTAAGGTTGCATTCAAAGACGTCAAATATCGCCAAATGGTTGGTCGAGCAGCAGGAGTAGGGCTAGCATAAATATCTGTACAACATCAATCTTCGTCTCTAATGGATAACTTCAAAGTGATGGCATGAGTATGCATGTTTATAGCAGTCATAACAATCATACTGCCCATTTTTCTAAGCGCCCAAAGACCGCCAACCTAACCTTGGGCTTCAATAATTTCTATTTGCTCATAGCCAACTTAATCACAAAAAATCTTAGTTTTCACAAACTGAACATGGGTTTCCATAACAAACAACAAAGTAGGATGATAACGTTGTATCGCCTTGCTAAGGTGCCTCTAGGCCTTCCTATTTTTGGCTCCCCAAATATTCCAAGAGAACACTGAAATATCTTGAAAAGCACTCATTTAATATACCATAATAAGGAAGGGCACCTCCTAACACAAGAGTTAAGTTTTGGCCATATCATGATCTAGGGGTGTTCATGGTTCATGAACTGTATTAAACTAAACTATATTTATGGTTCGGTTCGGTTTAAACACTTGGATTATCCATTTACATACATAGAGAACCAGACCTCTATATTGGATAATTCAGAACACAAGACAATTAGTGTTCATGACTTTAGAATGATTCAATAACTTGGACTATCCATAGATACAACAGACCTCTATAGAATGACTTAGAACACAAGAAACAATTCGTGTTCATGACTAGAAACAAGACTCTAAAATTGAAGAAAAAAATCTTTACAAAACAACTCCAAAGAATGACCTCAGACTTAACAATGTCTGAACACTACCTTTATTCCCTATGTTTGTCACAAGTTGACAAACATAACCTATATAGAATCTAGACTTACCCATATCCGAAAGAAGGACATGAGAGACTCAAACAAGACTCAAAAGTATGAAACAGAAAAGACTCTAGAAACCTGAGCAATTTAAATAACATACCTAGCCTTTAACAAATGTCTTGATCAAGAGATGTTATTTGGAAAGGAACTGCATCAGGTGGATATGTGCATAGGTTGGAACATGCACTTCGTCAGAACAAGTGATACACACCATCAATACATGTTTTTAGATGATAATCCAAAGAATAATCCTTGCTGGTCTTTAAGAATAAACATGTCTTGAGTTATGTTCTGACATCTTGTATGACATTGTTTTTCTGGCTTAAAGATTAGTCTTTGAGAGACTTTCCATTTTATTAAAAGCAGAATAACATTGTCTTTGCTGATCTTCATACTCTCTTACTCCCCCTGAGGTATACAAATTTAGGACATCTTTGATGTTCGTCCTTGAAGCACCCTTCATTTGGAATTTGCCACAGTTTCCAAATTTAGAATCTTCAGTTTTCTTGCTACACAAGATTCAGATTGCCACACTTTGCAACTTGGAGTAGAAGAAACTATAATTATATAACCATAAATCAATCTTCAGCAGATAAGCCTGACCCTTATCTCTCAGGTGTCTTCAACAATAGTGATGATGTATTTTCATGTATATTTTTTTTCTTCATCACGTACTTCTTCTCTTCATACAGATATTGCAAATATCCAGCTCCCATCAAGATATTTAACATAATCAGTATGCTTCACCAGATACTGTCATACCCCAAAATTTGCCCACAGTATTTCTCTTATTCAAGCTTCAAGTCCATATGCAAAAGCTCATAGACACACTCTCCCATACAAGGCCCTGAACTAGGATTTAGGTCAGGCAAAAGAAAATCATTGAATCAATGGATCAAGGTGGTTCCATAGGGTCACCAACATCCCAAAGAATCTCCCTGTAAAGTTTCAAGTCAAACAGAGCAAATTTAGTCCCTCAAATCCTGATTAGGTCAACAGTCGACTCTCAAAGGCAAAACAGTCATTTCAAGTCAATATACAGTCAAAACTCAAGATATTTGGTCAACAACATCCTCATAACCCTAAAATCATCATTTGATCAAGGGTTGATCATGATGATACAAGGAAAGATCAGAAAAGTCAAAAGTCAAAAGTCACTATTTTTGGCATGAACTAAAAAAGTCAACCAAACTTTGAAAATTCACCAAATATTCATACTTCATCAGAAAAATTCCCACTAAAGCTCATTTTAAAGGGAATTCATTCCTCTATCCAATGGTCCAAGAATCAGAGCTCATAGGTCAATGATTTAAGAGATATGGCTTCATACATTATAGGTCATTTTCAAAAGTCAACAAAAAGACACTTTTTTCAAAAGAACATAAAATGAGAATGGAAAAGGATTTTGATATGAGACCAAGGACACTAGTTAGAGGACTCTTTGAGGTTACTAAAAAGTCTTAGAACACCTCCATACCTCAAAAATTGAGGGAGATACACCTTGTCAAAGTTGGACTATTTTGGAGGGAAAAATATGAAAGAATTTGAATATTTTTGCAAATGGGCCCAAGTTTTTTTTATCCAATCTTGATCCTCAAGTCTTCTAGAGCCCATAAACAATTTTCCACGAAATTATGATGATTATTTGATTTTTTATTGAATTATTAATAATTAAAATAAGATTCAAATCAAGTAAATCAAAGAAATTTGAAAAGATTTGATTTAGTCATATTTTTATCAAATTCAATTATCAATCAACATAAATAATTGATTCAATTTTGTGGAAAAGAGATTGGCAAGAGATTGGACTATATTGGCAAAATTTGACAAATTAAGAAAGATATTCAAATCAAATTTTCCAAAACTTGCATCTAATGATTCAAGAAGATTTTATCCAGTTTAGCCAACCCTAATCAGTCTCTATAAGTACACAAACAAACCAAAGGCAAGGGTTCACGTTTTGCAGCCTCAAAGAGAACAAGATCCGAGCATAAAAAACTCAAGAAATTTTCAAGTACCAATTCTTGGTTGCAGGACGATTCACGGTCTTCTAGTGCTCTCAATACGTTCCTTAGGCGTCACTGAAGCAATTCCAATTGTCACACGCAATCAACAAGCCAAGAACAGAGCCCTATTACTCACGGTTTGCACTCTTTAAAATTCTTTCGATCTCTCCATATCATGATGCATAAACATTATTTGAACTCATATTATTACTTGTGATCATGTGTGGATTGTTTCTGGGTGGTTAATTGATGATATACGCTCGTATATCACGTTATGCCATAATTAGGTTTTTTGAATGATATTTGGGGTTTTACGATTGGGGTAAAATCAGGGGAAAACGATGCTATTTCTGAATTCAGGGAGTCTGGACGATGATTCCTATGGGTTTGCGAAAAGTTTTCGTATTCGTTTTGTGGTGCTAACGTTTTCGCAGGTGTAGAAAGCAATGACTTATTACAGCTCATGCACAAAAGCGGTGTAAAAGGGGTTCGTTGCAGGTTTGGTTGAAGAAGACGATGAGGTGGCCACATGTGATTGGCCGGTTTGAATCCCAAAAGCGCGCGAACGGAATTGGGAGGTCTTGTGATCCCGTGCGTTATGAAACACGCGTTACCATGTTCCCTCTCAATCTGGATCATCTGATCATCATCTCTTTCAATCCAACGCGCGCCAGAACGAGGGCGTACCATACACCACGCGCGTGAACCACACTGGATAAAAGCTAAGTTTTTTTTTAATTTTTTTTTATATTTAATTGCATAAAATCCATTTAACTATATATTAACATATATATTTCTTTTATTTGTTTTTTTTTTCTTTTTTTATTTATATGTAAATTATATATTGATTTAATTAAAAACTTTTTTTTTCTTTTTAATTGTATAAATCTTTATTTTCTATTTATATTTATATACGTATACATATATATTTTTTATATTTTCTTTTAACAAATCTTTGTTTTTTTATATAATAATTATATTACTTATAATTTATTATATTTATTTTTTATATCTATAACACTTATGTATTTATTTTATTTTATATATTTATTATTACATTATATTTATTTTCTTATTTATCTATTTATTATACCTATTTCATTTAAAATATTTTATTCCTATACTTATTTAATTTCTTCCATTTAAATTATACTTAATTATTTATATTTTGTGAAAATTCATATATATCTTGTTTTATTCCAGAAAATTCATAAAAAATACCTTTGTGTCCGATTTTATTCTCGATTTAATTAATTAGGTCGTGAGACCAATAATTAATTGAATCACTTATATTTTCTTATTTAAATCATACCCTGATCAGGGTTTAAGACGAACATCCCAACACACTGAAAATATTTTTTTCCTTTTGTGCCTTGCCTTTTCAGGGTTATCGACATGGTTCACTCCGAATACGCGCCTGATTCAAAAACCCAAAGTTAAGTATTTTACTTAATTTAATTTAATTTTCTGTTTGGTTTATTTTATATAAGGGTTTGTTTCGCCTTCATCTTTTTCTCTGCCTTGTTTCTTTTCAGGGTTAACCTTAAAAGGCGCCCTATCAACCATATCAGATCAAATCAAAGCTAAGTACCGTAGCCTATATTATTGTTTTAAATTTATTTATTCTTTTATTTTAGGGTTAACCTCATTCGCCTTTGAATTAGCCATACACTCACCCTATTTATTTATTGGTTTGCATTTTCAGGGTTTGTCAGATGCCAAAGCTACGTGTATTGGTAACCCTAACTCTAATATTTTCTGTTTTAATTTTTAATTATATCCCGCTGGTTTCAATTCCCCTCTCCTCCGCTGGTTACAATTTCCCTTCCCCATTATTATTGTTATATTATTGTGTGGTTAGTAATCTTAGGGAGTGCAAGCCTTAAATCAATGTAGATAATTAATTATAAGATAATTTTCTAAATATAATCACGTGATTGGTGCACACACGCACGCTTTTGGGTAACCTCTCTGTTGCCTTGTTGCCTGTTGCCTTGTTGCCTGTTGCCTTGTGTTTTTTTGCAGAATAAGCCAAGTCCCTCGAATGCGAGGATACCTCAGCCATGTTGCCTCGATAAAAAGGTCACGACCCTAAATGATGCTGCCTTCGATACACAAATGACCTCGACCCTCGGAAGTTGCCTACGGAAAAAGGCTGAGGTATCTTCTGGTTGCCTAACGAAAAATGGCTTATTCTGATCCTTGCCTTAGATTACCTGCCCTTCTATGGCATGGGACAGTCTCATGGCAAAGGATGCTTCGACGACCCTTCAATCTCCAAACGAAAGGCTTCCTGCCCTCTTATGGCAAGGACTGACCCTTTCATTCTGAAAGGCTAAAAAGAGACCTATCATCTGAGTTTAAGGTAATTGCCCCTAATTGCCTTGCAATGCTCATCTTTAATATTCTTTCTCACAATTCTTCGAAAACTGGCTACGCTCATTTACAAGCTAAAGTCCCTATCTCTTTCATCTACATTTTCTAAACAAACGAGCAAGCAAAGCAATTAAGAGCCCATGGAAAACCATGGATGCAAAGGGTGCCTTACACCTTCCCTTTACATAAATTACCCCCCGAACTTAGATCTTCTTTAAAAGGTTTTTTTTCTGTTTCTTTTTGCCTTTCCGAATATAGTTTGGATAAAATAAAAGTCGGTGGCGACTCTTGCTTACCGCGACATTCCGATTATTAAAAAGTCAGTTCACCGTATTACAGAACTGGTGACTCTGCTGGGGATAAATTTCGATAAAAGAGGGGTTACCTTAAAAGTTTAGGATTCACCTTAAATGTTTTCTATTGTTTGCTTTGTTTGCTTTAATTTTGCAGGGCTGTTTTGGGTATTTTGCTGTGTGAAAGATCCTAACCCGGATCTGAGTACCTTAGGTATATGGCATGAGATCAAGGAGACTGCACAGCGTATACTGATGTGGTTGATCTGATGGCCATCGTTAGTGTGACACATTGGTTTGTCCTGGTGTTCCTTGGGATCCGACCTGAGGAAATGGTTGGCTGCCGCGTGGTGTCATTAAGCACTAATTCGCCCTTAGAACCTTAGTCGAACTTGACTTTAGCCTGTTAGAAAGTATCGAGATGGCTGGCTTTGGTTCTGACTGAAGTTGGTTGATACTCGAAGCTACACTCATATGGACTGGACTTTCAGGACCTTTTCGGTTGGCGATTCGATTGCCGAACTGAGATAAGCGCCTTCGAGAAAGGTTAATGATATGAGCTCCCTAGAACCCGATCTTTATATAGGACAGGTTTGAACCAACTAAACTTCAGGAGGAGGGTACATACCTTTTGACCACGTGCAAGCCTAACCATAAGGCAAAATTGTGTGGCTTGTGTGACTTGCGTGACTTGTTTATGTTTGCTACTAGCCTTCTTTTCCTTGCAGGTTTTGTTAAAAGGACTTGTTTGTCCTTACTACCCTACATTATGCCTAATGAACTGCATTTGCATAACTTCATGACATCATGACATCATAAGCATAACATGATTTAACTGACCCTTTTCAAGGATCTTAGGGATTTAGGGCGCACTATTTCAGGTGCTCTTATCAAGGACTGAATTCCTAATCAAGGGGCAAGAGGATTTATTTTCCTCAAGCCGCATGCCTTCCAATTCAAAGACTCAGTACCTATCAAGGGGCAAGAGGATTTATTTTCCTCTAGCCATGTATCTCAAAATTCAGAAGTCTCCCGAATCAGAGGCGATGACCCACTCGATATGGTGAGCTTGATTCTCAAAGAAAGACGTTCAGAGACAAAGTTCAGATTTCTTCAAATAAGGACGCGGCCAAATCATTTTCTAATGTTGCTAACTAAATGCCTAAAGATCCTTGAAAGTATTGCATTTGCATTCATAACATCGCATAACAGGTTTCTTACCACAGGTTTCTCACCTCCTTGCTGTTTATTTCAGCATCATGAATCTCGAGCAATCAGTCAAAAATCTTCAGGCTCAGAATAACCAGTTCCAGAAAATAATTTTTCACTTGGCCAAGGGGCAAGAAGAATTGAAGGCACTTCAGATAGAGAAAGAGAAGAATCAATATAAGCATCAAGGTGGTCAAGATAATCAGAGATCCAAGCCTAAGCGGTCATTTACTCCATTACGTATACCGCTGTCTCAAGTTCTCCAACAACTGCTCAATCAGAATTTGATAACTCTACTACCTCCATATTCATTTCCTACCAACCCCACTCCTGGGTATAAGTACCATGCGAGATGCGCTTATCATTCGAATAGTCCTGGTCATGATACGAAGGATTGTTGGCAATTGAAACACAAGATTCAAGACTTAATTGATGAAAAGATCATTGACTTCAACTCACCTGAAGAACCTCACATGACTAAGGCTGTGTACAGTCGGAAAGGTCGCAATGAACACAATCAATCTGTGGGGGCATTTCTGATCTCTACACCAATTCCACAACAAAGGCGCAAGTCAGAGGTACCTAAACGATAGTTCACAAAGATCAACATGACTTTGGCTGAAGCATTACAACAGATGTTGAAGAAAGGGCTAATTACTTTGAGGGATCCTCCTGTGAAGCCCAACACTTTCGCTCCTAGCTATAAGCCTAATGCGAGGTGCGCGTATCACTCCAATAGCCCTGGACATGATACGGATGATTGTTGGCCATTAAAGAACAAGATTCAAGACATGATCGATGCTGGTGAAATTGAATTCCCTCATCCCAAGACTCCTGTAATAATCACTGCTCCCATGCACAATCACGACAAGACTGATTAATGTCAGAGTGGATGAACTTTAGATCATTAGATTTACTTTCATTTGCAATTTCTATTCTGTTTGTTTAAACATTCAAAATTATGATAGACATTATCTGTCTTAATAATCATCATCAGTGCATTGCATATGTTTGTCTTGAATAAATTATTTCGTTATCACTCATTTTAAATTATGTTTTTACTTTGCATGTGTTTTGTGATATTCAACTCCCGCTAAAGTTGTAAGCCTTTTAAGGGAGGATGACGAAAACGATACCGCAACCTCATACAGTATGCTTTTGAGCGGACTATGCTGACGATGTACAAGCATTGTTTCAATTCCTAAACAGCGGAGATATAAGGATGTTAATCCCTCGTCAACCCCCTTTGAGCCTAAGAAGTAGAAGTTTCTTTTTTTTGTATTGAAACCCTTGATCATAACATGGGGCAGGGTAGTTCTCAGTTTAATTTGGCTGTGCATTCTATTTTAAGAGAATCATTCAGTACACCTTTCAACAACAGTTTCAAACACAAACGTTCAACCGCACACATCAAAGAAGTGTTGGAAATGTCAATCAAAAGACAATGACGGTTCATCAATCATCAAACAAGGCAGTCAATATCTTTCAAAAAGAAAAAATGAAAAACATATATACAAAGAAAAGCCTGCTAAGTCAAAAATCAAAAAGAAGACTTAGGCAAAAATCAAGGCGTCCCGCTGACTGTAAGCTCAAAAGAGACAGTTCAGGCAAAAGTTAGGGATATCAAAAGATGAAAAAAGAGAAGTCAATAAATTCCTGAACAACAAAATATTGTGACTACCAAAAGGAAGAAGTGACTGCCATCTCAAAAAGTTCTCTTTACTTGTGAACCATCATCATTGTCAAAGGGGAAAATCCAAAGTCTCTTGAAACCTGAATGCATAAGTTGAATTGACAGAGCTTAGGACTGAATATCATCACGAAGAGGGGTGGGTACAATAAAATTTGAGCCATTATCCTTTGTATCGTAAACCGTGAACCAAGCCACGTTACAACCCTTGAAAGTCCTAATTGAAGCATGGTTAGTTCGAAAGCATACTGTCACCAAAAGGTATCCCGACTCCTTAAGGTTTACCAAAATGCCGAGTTGATATCACGTTTCTACAAACATCACGTTGTCATAAATATCATGTTTTTACAAATCTCATGTTTTTTTACAAACATCACACGTTTACATCTTTGGTTTTAATGTTTTTCAAAAAAACTCAAGACAAACGTATGCATTGCATCTCATGAATTCATTATTAAACATATTCTGCTACATAATTTCAAATGTTAGCATCAGAAAGAACTTGCACAGGGTACAACTAATGACTAGAAAGTTATCCCGATAGGCAACGTCTCCTACATATACAAGGGGCATGACACGTTTCTCCCAATCAATCTGGGGCAATCAAGTCAAGATTCGAAGAATCTCTCAAATGCCAAAAAGTCAAAAGCATACATCCCAAGCGGAAGTCAAACTATTTCCCGGTCAATCTGGGGAAATCAAGTCAAGATTCCGAGAATCTCTCAAAGATGCCAAAAACAATCAGGGGCGACATCCAAGTATATCTAAAGCTACTCCCCAATCAACATGGGACACTGTCTTGAGCCTATGATTACTGGGGGCATATCGCCCATAGTGTACATCTCATAAAGCCCTCACGAGGCGAATCTTTCCAAAGTTCCTACTAGCAGGGGCAAATCTATGCAAGTCTAGTTTTACATCTTTATCAAATACTCAGATACTCAGTGGCATGTCCTAATCAAATCCAGGAATGGTAGTCACTATAATACTGGGGGAAACATTCAAGACATCTGCGTCTTCCCACAAAGCTGATTTCGCAAGATCATATCCCCACAGAGTAATCCCTAAGAAGATGTCTTCCAACACTCCTACCCCGACAAAGGCATGGCTCCCCAACATGGTTCCCCTTTATCCCCAATCAGGGAACATCAAGTTACTATTCATCCCCAAGCAGAAGTCATAAATCCCCAGCTAAACATCTTCAAGACAAGACCAGACGTCAAAATCACAAAGACATAGAGATTTATTTTCTCGACGAAGATAACATAAATCATATTCGCATACCACATGACATAAACATATTCATACATCGCATACATCACTATATAACAAATCCATAACATACGAAGTTTCTCATTTATTTTGAGATACTCATCACATAAACGCATGCATCATGACATAAGAAAACTAACCTCTATTTTTCAGGATATTACTATCTCTATCTGCAAGAGTTAAGTCGACACCTTTGACGGTTCCTTAACAATCTATTCTCAATTATTAAGTCGACACCTTTGACGGTTCCTTAATACATCAAGAGTTAAGTCGACACCTTTGACGGTTCCTTAACAACACATTTCAGATATAAGTCGATACCTTTGACGGTTCCTTATACAATCTATCTACATATCTGAGTCGATACCTTTGACGGTGCCTCAATGATATGCTTCAGAGTTAAGTCGATACCTTTGACGGTTCCTTAACAACCCACATCAAGAGTTAAGTCGACACCTTTGACGGTTCCTTAACAACACATTTCAGATATAAGTCGACACCTTTGACGGTTCCTTATACAATCTGTCTGCATATCTGAGTCGATACCTTTGACGGTGCCTCAACAATATGCTTCAAATTTAAGTCGATACCTTTGACGGTTCCTTAAATAACCCAACACAAATTTGAGTCGATACCTTTGACGGTTCCTCAACATTCAAAAAAAAAAGAGAAGACAACAAAAGCAGAAATTTTGCAACAATCCATACTCCAACAACTACCAGATGGCATCTACAAGCCCATCTCCGACAAAAGTCCCTACTTCAAATAGGGCAAATTTCTTGGTATTCTTGTGTTCAATCATCTTCCACCTTCAGATACCGACTGGCACACAAACCACTCTACATCTTCAGGTTTAAGATAATTGAACAGGGGCAGCTATCATACCCCAAAATTTGCCCACAGTATTTCTCTTATTCAAGCTTCAAGTCCATATGCAAAAGCTCATAGACACACTCTCCCATACAAGGCCCTGAACTAGGATTTAGGTCAGGCAAAAGAAAATCATTGAATCAATGGCTCAAGGTGGTTCCATAGGGTCACCAACATCCCAAAGAATCTCCCTGTAAAGTTTCAAGTCAAACAGAGCAAATTTAGTCCCTCAAATCCTGATTAGGTCAACAGTCGACTCTCAAAGGCAAAACAGTCATTTCAAGTCAATATACAGTCAAACTCAAGATATTTGGTCAACAACATCCTCATAACCCTAAAATCATCATTTGATCAAGGGTTGATCATGATGATACAAGGAAAGATCAGAAAAGTCAAAAGTCAAAAGTCACTATTTTTGGCATGAACTAAAAAAGTCAACCAAACTTTGAAAATTCACCAAATATTCATACTTCATCAGAAAAATTCCCACTAAAGCTCATTTTAAAGGGAATTCATTCCTCTATCCAATGGTCCAAGAATCAGAGCTCATAGGTCAATGATTTAAGAGATATGGCTTCATACATTATAGGTCATTTTCAAAAGTCAACAAAAAGACACTTTTTTCAAAAGAACATAAAATGAGAATGGAAAAGGATTTTGATATGAGACCAAGGACACTAGTTAGAGGACTCTTTGAGGTTACTAAAAAGTCTTAGAACACCTCCATACCTCAAAAATTGAGGGAGATACACCTTGTCAAAGTTGGACTATTTTGGAGGGAAAAATATGAAAGAATTTGAATATTTTTGCAAATGGGCCCAAGTTTTTTTTATCCAATCTTGATCCTCAAGTCTTCTAGAGCCCATAAACAATTTTCCACGAAATTATGATGATTATTTGATTTTTTATTGAATTATTAATAATTAAAATAAGATTCAAATCAAGTAAATCAAAGAAATTTGAAAAGATTTGATTTAGTCATATTTTTATCAAATTCAATTATCAATCAACATAAATAATTGATTCAATTTTGTGGAAAAGAGATTGGCAAGAGATTGGACTATATTGGCAAAATTTGACAAATTAAGAAAGATATTCAAATCAAATTTTCCAAAACTTGCATCTAATGATTCAAGAAGATTTTATTCAGTTTAGCCAACCCTAATCAGTCTCTATAAGTACACAAACAAACCAAAGGCAAGGGTTCACGTTTTGCAGCCTCAAAGAGAACAAGATCCGAGCATAAAAAACTCAAGAAATTTTCAAGTACCAATTCTTGGTTGCAGGACGATTCACGGTCTTCTAGTGCTCTCAATACGTTCCTTAGGCGTCACTGAAGCAATTCCAATTGTCACACGCAATCAACAAGCCAAGAACAGAGCCCTATTACTCACGGTTTGCACTCTTTGAAATTCTTTCGATCTCTCCATATCATGATGCATAAACATTATTTGAACTCATATTATTACTTGTGATCATGTGTGGATTGTTTCTGGGTGGTTAATTGATGATATACGCTCGTATATCACGTTATGCCATAATTAGGTTTTTTGAATGATATTTGGGGTTTTACGATTGGGGTAAAATCAGGGGAAAACGATGCTATTTCTGAATTCAGGGAGTCTGGACGATGATTCCTATGGGTTTGCGAAAAGTTTTCGTATTCGTTTTGTGGTGCTAACGTTTTCGCAGGTGTAGAAAGCAAGGACTTATTACAGCTCATGCACAAAAGCGGTGTAAAAGGGGTTCGTTGCAGGTTTGGTTGAAGAAGACGATGAGGTGGCCACATGTGATTGGCCGGTTTGAATCCCAAAAGCGCGCGAACGGAATTGGGAGGTCTTGTGATCCCGTGCGTTATGAAACACGCGTTACCATGTTTCCTCTCAATCTGGATCATCTGATCATCATCTCTTTCAATCCAACACGCGCCAGAACGAGGGCGTACCATACACCACGCGCGTGAACCACACTGGATAAAAGCTAAGTTTTTTTTTAATTTTTTTTATATTTAATTGCATAAAATCCATTTAACTATATATTAACATATATATTTCTTTTATTTGTTTTTTTTTCTTTTTTTATTTATATGTAAATTATATATTGATTTAATTAAAAACTTTTTTTTTCTTTTTAATTGTATAAATCTTTATTTTCTATTTATATTTATATACGTATACATATATATTTTTTATATTTTCTTTTAACAAATCTTTGTTTTTTTATATAATAATTATATTACTTATAATTTATTATATTTATTTTTTATATCTATAACACTTATGTATTTATTTTATTTTATATATTTATTATTACATTATATTTATTTTCTTATTTATCTATTTATTATACCTATTTCATTTAAAATATTTTATTCCTATACTTATTTAATTTCTTCCATTTAAATTATACTTAATTATTTATATTTTGTGAAAATTCATATATATCTTGTTTTATTCCAGAAAATTCATATATATCTTGTTTTATTCCAGAAAATTCATAAAAAATACCTTTGTGTCCGATTTTATTCTCGATTTAATTAATTAGGTCGTGAGACCAATAATTAATTGAATCACTTATATTTTCTTATTTAAATCATACCCTGATCAGGGTTTAAGACGAACATCCCAACACTGAAAATATTTTTTTCCTTTTGTGCCTTGCCTTTTCAGGGTTATCGACATGGTTCACTCCGAATACGCGCCTGATTCAAAAACCCAAAGTTAAGTATTTTACTTAATTTAATTTAACTTTCTGTTTGGTTTATTTTATATAAGGGTTTGTTTCGCCTTCATCTTTTTCTCTGCCTTGTTTCTTTTCAGGGTTAACCTTAAAAGGCGCCCTATCAACCATATCAGATCAAATCAAAGCTAAGTACCGTAGCCTATATTATTGTTTTAAATTTATTTATTCTTTTATTTTAGGGTTAACCTCATTCGCCTTTGAATTAGCCATACACTCACCCTATTTATTTATCGGTTTGCATTTTCAGGGTTTGTCAGATGCCAAAGCTACGTGTATTGGTAACCCTAACTCTAATATTTTCTGTTTTAATTTTTAATTATATCCCGCTGGTTTCAATTCCCCTCTCCTCCGCTGGTTACAATTTCCCTTCCCCATTATTATTGTTATATTATTGTGTGGTTAGTAATCTTAGGGAGTGCAAGCCTTAAATCAATGTAGATAATTAATTATAAGATAATTTTCTAAATATAATCACGTGATTGGTGCACACACGCACGCTTTTGGGTAACCTCTCTGTTGCCTTGTTGCCTGTTGCCTTGTTGCCTGTTGCCTTGTTGCCTGTTGCCTTGTGTTTTTTTGCAGAATAAGCCAAGTCCCTCGAATGCGAGGATACCTCAGCCATGTTGCCTCGATAAAAAGGTCACGACCCTAAATGATGCTGCCTTCGATACACAAATGACCTCGACCCTCGGAAGTTGCCTACGGAAAAAGGCTGAGGTATCTTCTGGTTGCCTAACGAAAAATGGCTTATTCTGATCCTTGCCTTAGATTACCTGCCCTTCAATGGCATGGGACAGTCTCATGGCAAAGGATGCTTCGACGACCCTTCAATCTCCAAACGAAAGGCTTCCTGCCCTCTTATGGCAAGGACTGACCCTTTCGTTCTGAAAGGCTAAAAAGAGACCTATCATCTGAGTTTAAGGTAATTGCCCCTAATTGCCTTGCAATGCTCATCTTTAATATTCTTTCTCACAATTCTTCGAAAACTGGCTACGCTCATTTACAAGCTAAAGTCCCTATCTCTTTCATCTACATTTTCTAAACAAACGAGCAAGCAAAGCAATTAAGAGCCCATGGAAAACCATGGATGCAAAGGGTGCCTTACACCTTCCCTTTACATAAATTACCCCCCGAACTTAGATCTTCTTTAAAAGGTTTTTTTCTGTTTCTTTTTGCCTTTCCGAATATAGTTTGGATAAAATAAAAGTCGGTGGCGACTCTTGCTTACCGCGACATTCCGATTATTAAAAAGTCAGTTCACCGTATTACAGATACCATTGCCACACTTTCTAAGCTTGTGAAGATAACAGTGAACATTAACATTTAATTCACACTAATCCTTGAATACACAACTGGAAGGGCTTCTCATCTAATAAGTACTAAGTCTCCCGTCAAGCTACTTATTAGTTACTCAGTAAGATTTACCACTCACACTAGTTCATCTTGACTGATTTCTTCTTCTCAGTCTTGCATCCAAGTTCTACACCTAATAAGTACTAAGTCTCCCGTCAAAGTACTTACCAGTTAGTCAGTTAGAATTTACTACTCACACTAGATGATTCTGACTGATTACCTCTTCACACTTATATATTTTTCTCTTGGCAAAAAAAATGAAGATCTTGAGATGATGTTGTAACATCTTATATGACATCATCCTTCATGGTTCTTGGTTAACATCTCTAACATCTAATTCATAGCACTTGGGGTGGAAACAAAAGAGTGCAATTATCAGCAACATCCAGACATATCAAGGAATAGAATAGCCAGCATCTCAATAAGCTTTTCTTCAGACTTTCGTTCTGATTTTGAGATGATGGATGCCATAGTCTGTACCTATGGAAGAGATTCCCTCACTTAGGTTTCTAGAACAGACTCAGTCATGGCATAACACTGAATTAGTCAGATTCTTCTGAGCCATCTGATTTCCTTGATTCTAAATAACACTATCCTTTCTGGATAACAACTAGGGCAGTCAACATTCGTGACCATATTTCACTGTGGTTGAGACACAATATTCAGCTCCAACAACTGCTCTATGGTTATGAATGAAAATCCACATATCTGGTTCCTTTTATCAGGGGAAAAAACCAGATGTAAGCTCATCTTGATTTAAACATAAAGGAACAGAAAGGAATACCTTCATGAGTTTTCTTTGGCACTGTGCTTTTTACTTCTAAACTCCCATAAAATAAGATTTGGAGTAGAAGTACATGTTGATCGTGTCTTGATCAACTTATAATCAGATGTCTCCTCTTCCAGACCAGGAGTAGGTTCCAAACCAATGTTCTCACACAACACTAGTTTAGCACCAGAACATCTATTTTTCAGCTGGTAGCTGCATACCAGTACTAATGTCCCAACTTCCTGTAGGACATCTGTTCCTCCTTCTAGGAACACTCCAGCCTTGAAACTCTTCAAGGTTCACACTTGCAGATGATTATGAATATCATTGATCAGTTGACATTCATCAGCTCTAATAAACCATGTCATCATGAGTGGACTTGAGAGATTACTCAAGTATCTTTGACACTTTAATTATAGCTGTAAGGTTCTTCCATACATTCTGTTGAATATAAATAACCCTAGAATCTTCCTTTTACAATAGGGGTTGCACCAGAGGCTATGCAGCGGAAAATAGCCATATATCAATAGAACTTACACAATGCTTACTCTATGAACCAATTGTAAGCATGCCATCCAAGGATTGAATGTGACTCAACCCTGCAAAATGCTTGCTTCTGCACCAAGCAATAAACTAGACCTAATCAAATTCCTGACCTGATAAAACCACATAGGCACAGAGAATACCTTATCAACATCTTCACTCCCGCATGAAGTTTTTGATACGTTTCTTCTCTGTACATAGATGCAGGCTAATTAGTTCAATTCAAATTCTTCACTCCCGCATGAAGCCTTTAGATTTAGCTCTTTTTGTTCCAGCATCAACAACTCTAGTCAGATTGGTCTAATCCTCCACATACAGGTCCATCCTCCACTTCAAGGGACCATACAATATGAACACTCTTTGTTCAAATAATCTTCTACCTTGTATACAACCAGAAAGTATCCCCCATGGATCTCATCTAGAGTCAGACATGATTCCTGCTCTGATACCAATTGAAATTCTGGTAAGACTGAACTCATATATCATATATGGATGTCATGACATCTGATCTGACATTATAAAAACAGACAAGACAGGAATACAAATAAAAGTGCAGAAAATAAATAACACACATATTTGTTCACCCAGTTCGGTATACAATAATACCTACTCTGGGGGCTACCAAGCCAGGGATGAAGTCCACTATTAGCAGTATCAATTCAAAGCTAAACTCTCTCGTTTACAACTTCTCACTTAATCACTACCCAACGACCCTTATACCTAGGTTCTCCCTAGATATGGAACATCTCCATTCCACTCCCAATCATAGCAATAATGTCTAACAGTCAACACCTCTGCCACTGCATCGACGACCCTTCACCAACATTCTAAGCACATATACAAAGTTAACTTAAAGTTGCTTACAAGCTTTCTCCAAGAACAAAACTTCACTCATTGCTTCACAGCTTCTGAGTGAGTAAAATAAACCTCTTACCTACAGGCTTCGAGGCACAGATCAGTGACCATCCCACAATCCGGGTGGTTCACTTACACGGCTAACACTAAAAACTACATCTTATCAATACTCGGCTAGCTTACTAAAATAAGTTACAAAGCTTCTTATTTATAAAATATTCTCAACTGGACTTGGGCCTTCAATCACAACTTTATTTGCTATTACAAATCATCAGAACTCTTCTGCTAAAAGAAAGGTCTTTAATCATAAGTTTCTTAAATTGTCTCCATAATTAGAAACTATATGATCTTCAATATTCTGTCTTGATTCTTTTGACCTTTAAATCGTAACAAACTGACGTAACAAACTGTTGTTAAAATTGCTCCACAATATAAGCTCCAAGATATTCTCCACAAATATCTCCATAAAATATGCTCCAAAAAACAACAATAAGTTGTTACACTTTTGCAACAGATTCTCCTATAAAATCTTTCAACATTTAGTTTCCTAAATATTCTCCTTAGATATAGCTCTACATAGGATTCACTGTTTTAGGAATATTCTGTTTCTGTTATAACATAATCCAAACTGTCAGCTCAAATACGATGTCACAACATCTTCTTCAACGTCATATTGTTCCAGATGTTGAAACATTTCAACACAACATGTTTCTCCATTAAATAGAACTTCCACATGCTTTCTCTTACAAGTTATAATTCTATTTATCCTATTGCTGCTAAATTAGTTTTACCAAACATAAAGTCAATCCTCAAAAGCACTAACACATCCACTCAACTATTAATATTACCACTTGTTGCTCTCATTCTATTCTCCTGTCACTCTAACGCCATGAGGTTGATGCATTACCTAATAGTCGATATCTTGGTCTATTAACCAATACATAGAATTAAGTACAGACAATTATAAAGCAACAAGACTCCACATCGATCATACTACAGTACGTGCCGATATTGAACCCAACCCTATATCTAGGCATTAATATCCAATAGAGGATATCTTTGATCTAATAATGACAAACACCTTTCAAATGTCAACTCACACCTTGAAAATAAGTTTTAGGCAACAAATTTAAAACAAGCATTAATATTAAAGACTCATCAACGTTAAAGCTTGAGTAACTTATATAAAACAACGTGACCCATTTAATACACGAATATAATGACTACATCTATCCCCCAACAAAGATATTTTTAATTATGCTTACTCATCGTAGTAGTGTCGGTAATCCCATGAAGACGAACTTGGAAATTTATTTGTCCTGTCACTTGAGTAGCACTTCTACCTTTTATCTCCCTCTATTATTATTATATTTTAAAGTAAGGTGAACCTACCCCAATCATGTACTACCTCACTCCATCGAAATTCACTTTGCAATTTACTAGAGACCCCTATTTATCAGTGCAGATACATAGCCCTTGGTAGGTGCACTACCCATCTACACTTAGCGAGCATGTTTTCTTCTAAATTAAGTAATGCTAGTTGTCTAACAAGTGGCAATAGCCACTTTTCTTCGTTGGGGGCACCGCCCTTGCGATTAGCACACAAACTCGTTCTTCACCATGAAGTACTTTAGCCTTGAAGTGCCATCTCACATTCTGAGCTCATTAGAAGCGCTTATCATCATGACCTACTGAGCCTTGCTTTGCAGGGACTTGCTATGGCTTAATCTTTGTGTGTTAAATTGTAGTTTTCCTGTCCTTTTTACCTGTTTTTAGTTAATACATGTTAGGAAAGTCTAAATAGGTATTCTATCATTTTTCGTATATAAATTGAGGGATCTTATATTGATTGTGTGTAAAATATGTTAATAAATGCCTACATATTTTACGTAAATATGACACTTACCAATTCTCTCTAAATTATCTTTTTGTTTATCCTCAACACAAAATCAAATCAAATGGTTCAAAAAAATCTTTTAAATGCATATTTCCCTAAAATGTTTGTGCCGAGAATTTTGAAATTGTATGTTATGTTAATAACTCTAAGTTAAAGTTAATATTATTTTTATAAAAAATAAAGTATTTAATATTTAAAAAATCAAATAAAACAATTTTATTGATGAGTCAATTTGAATCCAAAAATCAATTGATTTTCTAATTAACTTTGTATGTTTTAATTAGAATTTTCTTCCCTCACCTATTTTAGTCCCATCTATTTATGCTTTTTTAGAAAAAAATTACAACAATTAAACCTTGTATGCATGAGCTAAGGGTTTAAACTACACACTCACTTTCACTATTTCAAATAATCTAATGCGACGGTGAAGAAGAAGAAATCAGGTACGTTGGTTTTTTCTCAAACTTTCGTTCTCTCTTTACCATTTTTCATATTCTATCTATCTGCAATTCATTATTCACTACATAACCAAACCATTTTTTTCCTTCTTTCATTTTTTACAGCTTAAACCCTAAACTAGTTAGTGTTGAATTTTTTATAATAATAACTGAACAAACACATGAATACTTTGTCTGATGCAGTTCATATAAGGACCACAACATACTTGATTTTAAATCGCACCGTAATTGCGATCTGATGCAGTTGTAGAAGATATCATGCAGTTGCAGAGAATATCATATCAGCAATTGCGGTTGCGGCCTGCAATTTAAAACTATGGTAATAATATGTGTATGTAGAGCTTCATTTCATTGTATTTGTAACAGTAGGAACTTGCTGCAATAAAGATGGAGTCAGGTTCTAAATCCAAGAGACGTGAGGGTCAAGACATGACAAGCGATCTTCCTGATTCTATTATTGGTCACATTCTTTCTTTTCTTTCAACTAAACAAGCTGTCCGTACGAGTGTTTTATCAAAGAGGTGGATTCATATGTGGACATTTGTCACCAAACTAAGTTTCAACGACCGTGACAGTAACGACTCTTATCCTTCTTATAATAACATTTCCAATAAGTCAGTTTCCTTTTCCAAGTTTGTAAATAGAGTCTTGTTGCATCTTAATAATGCAACCATCCAGGAATTTCATCTTTCTCTGCCGGAGAATTATGATCCCAACTATATCAATCAATGGGTATCTACCGTTTTAAATAGAGGCGTAAAAAAGATTAATGTAAGTTCCAAGAAAGAACGCAACACTTTACGTTTTCCCCTTTTCGAATGTCAGTCCCTAGAAGAAATTGTGTTTAAGATGATAATAAGGTATTCTACTATGAAACCCGCCTCTTTTATTTGTCTTCCATCCCTCACAATACTCAAATTGGTTGGTATCAAATTTACTTGTCACTCTTCTAATGAATTGAAACAGTTGACACTTAGTTTTCCACTTCTTAGAGAATATGTGACACATGATTGCGTCTGGTCAGATGTAAACAGAGTTACAATAGAAGCTCCATTACTTGAATCCGTTGATTTTAGCTCCAATGATAAGCCAATTGAGTCTCTAATTATTAAGTTTCGTTCCACACATATTACAAAATTCTCTTTTGAATGTCCTATATCATCGCAAACCATTTTGCTAGATGATCGACACATCCCTTCAGCCAAATTAAATATATTTGATTTTGATCACTGTAGTGCGGAGGAATCATGGATTTTTATTCGCAGGCTTCTTAGTCTCTTTACTAACGCAGAATATCTTGATCTTTGTTTTGACACTCTTCATGAGGTATGTTTTCTTGCTTTACACTTTATCGTATGAATATTGTCTCGATATATTGTCTTAACACGGGCAAATTTTTCTCTTTTTCGTCAAGGCTCTTACATCAGTGGAACATTGTTTGGATTGTATTCCTACATTTCAAATGTTGGCTCATCTGAAGCTATTTTGTACAAGTGATGTTTTGTTGGGCATTCTGTTAAAATCACCTTGTCTCGAGACTCTGGTTGTTGACGTTTGTAACTGTTAATCTTTAAATTTCTTCAAAATGTGTTAACAAAACTACATTGATCATTACCTCAACAATCAACATGTACTATTTCTTTTTTGGCTGATAATCCGGTGGCATATTTCAAAGACGAAATGCAGAAGTTTGCACTTGTACCAGACTGTTTTATATCAACTCTTAAAGTGGTGAAGTTTGATGACTATTTCTGCGGTGATGGTGAGCTAAGTTTTGCTAAATTTGTGATGGAGAATGCGAAGATGTTGGAGAGGATTTCTTTCGTATTCTCTTATTGCATGTCAGACTCAAAAGTGGAAAGTGCTAAAAAGAAGTTAAGTTTAATTAAGATCAATTCTAGCAAAGCGATTATGGATTTTTCTACTTCTAAATCGCAACTTGCCTCGATCTAGACAGTTCATGAAGCAACATTGGTGCTACAAGAATCGCTACTAACTTCTGTTAATATTACAACAATATGGAGATGATTTTCCCATTTTCTACCTAAATCTAACTTTGCATCTATATGGAGAATTTTTTACCTCATTAAAAATTAGTGTCTTCTATTGTTATGTTTAGATATTGTTTATACTTTTAATATTAGTGAATGTCTTGTAATATATTTCACGAGTATATTTGTAAACAAGTAATAATATTTTAGTTTTTTTTTTCTTATGAGGATAAAAGGACTAGAGGAAGTAATTAGTAAGTGGACACTTTGTATTTAAAATATTTTTTATACAATGAGGGTTGAATTTTAAATTTTAGTGTTTTGGGTTTATCTTTCTTGATATTTTGAAGTTGAGCTAAATCAAGATGTCGTGGTTTTCTCGGTTGAAGAGAAGTTATGTTTGTTTGGTGATGTTTTTCCACGTGATTCTGTAATTTAATCTTTTTTCCTTTTAATGACCAAAACTACTGGGAGGCTCCATAGGTACTCCTCTAAATTTGAAGAGGCTTCGTATCGATTTAGTCATTGTTGCAACTGATTTTTTCGGAGTTCTATTATCAATATTTTGGTTGGTCTGATGCAGGTGAATGATATAGAGAAAGGTTGGCTTTTGTATCTTGAACGATAAAACTAAGCTTAGTTACCGATACATTCTTATGGCCACATGTGTTGTGAGTTATATATTTAATTAATTTTCATTGACCATTTGCGACTACTGTTACTATCAGCACGGATCTGTTAACAATAGTCACGGAGCTTTTGATTTTAAATTGGTACTAAACATTAAACACGGTAGTCATGAAGACAAATATTTTGAATTAGAGCAACCTACAAACTTTAATGTTGGAACCAATTGTGTATCCATCTCAACCAACATTGTTAGAATATCAGTAACACACTTTTTCCATAATCTAACCAATCCAGCCTTCAACTAATGACAATGAAAAACCAAAAGATTTCACTACTGCTAAAATGTGGCTGAAAGCTATTGTTGGAGTGTTTGAAGTGCATCTCATATCGTATGCAATTTGTATGGACAACTTCCGGATGCAATTTGAACTTTGGTGTTTTTAAAATGAGCACTTAATGCTATTAATGTTTGAAAACCGGTGATGGAATATGATGATGCTAACTGGGATCTACGTGAAAAGGATGTGCTAAGATTTAGACCATACAACTCCTCACATTCAGTATGATGCTCCACGTTATATTGTGAGAGACTTTGTCTGCATGTAGGCTCTTTTATGTGAAATTAAGTGCTTAGAAAGTTATATTATATAGTTCAATATACATTTCATTTCATATGATAATGATATTAATACTTTATACAACATGTTTATTTATGCATCAAAATTTTGATCTCTCATTAATAACTACATCTCTAAGCAAGTTTTAAAATAGGGATGGCAATTTGGTCCTTATCTTATGAGTGTCCGTAAAAAATTTCTACAACGGATAAGGAAAAAAATCTGTAAAAATAAATACGAAAATCTGTAAAAATAAATAGGGGTATGGACATGAGTAATTATCCATTAATATAAATGGGAACGGATGTGGGCACGGGTATCTTACTATCCACCTCGCCTCATATCCACACCGCCCTATATATTTATATAATGATATTTATATTTTTATATAAAAATGCATCTTTATCAATTTGTAAAAAAAAAAAGAGTGTGTATCTTAACTCAATTTTATTTTGAAATTGTTTTAATTTAAGATAATATATGAAAAACTAAAATATATATTATTGATGTAAATTAATTTTGGTAAAATAATTTTATTTTTATTTTAATTTTTTTTAAATAACAAACTACTTTCGTAGAACAATTTTGTTTTTTTATTAATATTTTTAATGTATTTTAAAAACAAAAGTGTGTGTACCACACCAGTACGGATAACACACCAGTATCATGTAAACGCACAGATAATCATACTAAAATACGGGCAAAGACATAGATTTTTACGTTTTTTTATAATTAAAGAAAATAAAAGTAAAACTTATATCAGTTGCACTACAGACTTTTCATCTTTTTTATTTTATTTTATTTTTAACCATAAATCAAAATTAAATACAACGTTAAACTTAATGATTTTAGATCATTATCTTTTTGGATTTTTATTAAAATTATTTTTCTACTGCTTCAACTTATTTTAGTTTTTGGATATTTATGTGTTTCATTTATTAAACTTTATAAATCGTTTTATTATTACAACTCTATTAACTTTAAAAAAATATTTTTTCTATTTTTCACAATTGTTTTTTTACATAATAAGTGTTTAATAGTTTTCCTTAACATTAATATTTTTTTAAAATTATACAATTATCTTGTCATCCATTTTTTTTTTAGTTTTTTCAATTATATTTTTATTTTATTTTATTTATTTGAATTCTAATAGCAATTTGGTAGCGGTAATAATTCCACGGTCCACAGTATCCGTGCGGACGCACGGGTATCCCACTAATTTTACTAAATATAAGAAATGCAAAACGGAGTAACTAAAGTCATTACAAAAAAACAAACAAAACAAATTTACCATTTCATCACATTCAACAAACTATTACAATGAAATTAACTTTGCTACTTGAATGAGTCAACCCGAGTCAATACCCGAACCACCACCCTTTCCTAAAGATCCAAACCCAACCAAGTCTCGCATTCGGAATCTCACCACCATTTAAGGAGATATTTCCACGCGCGGTTCGTTCTTGACTCCACACCCTCGCGTTCTTCCCACGCTCCCCTCAAATTTGAGAATTATCATGGCGCGTGCAATTCAACTCTCACACTGAAGTGCTGCTTTTATCTTCTGAACAGTACAAGAAATAAGATTATTCACCGTCTCCACTGATTCCACCGTCAGCTTCGCCGTGGGAAGACTATTCACAAGTATCTGAAACGCCACTGTCAAAAGAGATCCACCCTCTCTCTGCCGCGACGCGCCGCCGTGATTATCACTCCCGTCAATACGTCCATCTGGTAACACAGCAAAACCCGACGGAAGTAACGCAACGTAAGCAGAGTCGCCGCCGTTCATTACCACATGCATTGCGGGAATATCCACCGGCGCGTACACAACAAGCGACCCCGACGCGTCTGTGCATGTTTCCTGTAAAATCAGCATGCTACTCTGATTTGAATTAATAGCCTGCAACAAGAAAAACAACATTAAAAAATTTTCAATTTTTATTTGTTGTCGTTTACGTTAGGTTCTGTTTGTGGGGAGTAGTCAATAAGTCAAACCCTGGTACCACTTTTTTGTTTTTTTCTTTTCAAAATGAACTTAATTTCAAAATTTAACGTAAAATAATAAGATGAGAAGTTAGAAAAATAGGAAGTGACAAGAGTTTGATATTTTGACTTTTTTGTAAAGTTTACTGAACAAACGCTGTCCTATTTCTGTTACATGTTGTCCTCATAGATGCTTCCAAATATTTTCAACCCTGTCATTCTCAATTTCACCTTTTTATCCTATTGCTAAACGACAATGCAAGATTCACGTTTCTTCTTATCTTGAAAACAGTATCTTTATACAACCATAGAATCAAGAATAGTAAAACGTACACCATTCAAACTTCTAAATTTCAACTTTCTATTATGGTATCCATTTGGTAAATCAAACCTAACTTTAAGAGAATAATTTTCATTTGGAGTATCTTCATCTATGAGATTAAATTTTTTTATATTAGTTTTAAAAATATTATAATAAAAGAATAGTATTATTCAAGATGGAAGAGAGAGATATTCATACACTAGCTCTTAGGAGGGAGACACTATTGCCATGGTCATGTCCTTTGGCAATGTGAGCCATTTCTTGCATTGGTCCACCATTGGAGAGTATGTCCCACTCGCTTCTGAGTTCCTCGTTGCGAAGAAAATTGAAGACTCTTTGGGGAGAAACAGGAAGCCAAACGGAGGTTGCCGCGCTTAGCACAACCCCCGATGGTTCACCTGGATCATTGACACTCTTCCGTGTCATGACCCTAATGTTTTCGCCCATGTTTCCTGCGTTTAGCTTGTTCCATTTGTGTATTGTTGATGCACAAACTCCCGCGCAAAAGTTGTTTGTCATTCGTTGCGCTAGCTTTAGCATGCTACGCCTTCCTCCCGCGCTAATTGCTGCACAATATATAAACACAACTCTCTTAGGTTATTAGACATGCATTTTGTTAAGGATGTTTGTATATAGTGCTTGAATCCTCTAACGTTTGTATGTACATATTTGTATACCTGATTGTTCTCTAGTGGGGAGTGCTGATGACATTAAGATAGCTAGGCATTCGCATTGGCGTTGGAGGGTTGCAACCCATCGTTGTGCGCCAAACCCCATGCCTAAGCTTAGAAAGGGCTTGTAGAGCTCGTGAACATCGTTTTCTTCGTATTCAGCATGCTCCACCCATGTCACCTACAACATCATATTCATGTACATACAAATAATTGAGTTATAAACAAATCTGAATTGAGTACATGTTTGAATTTCCTATGTGTTATAAAATCGCATTTTTTAGTGATTAGTACATTATATATTATGTTAGTATTTCTCTGTTGTCAGGAATCAAACCCTAATTTTTTTTGACCTTTCACAAATTTAATGTCACTGCATAGCTGTCAACCGAGTTAGAATTCGAGGACATTATGTTGATAAGGAATGAATGATGATGGAATAGAATCATGGAAATGTATGGACAGAAAATCATGAAAAAGCCTGGCAATTAGGCTCAACAACAGACAAAGGTATCTTATTGAGGTCAAGCAAGTACATAAAATAATGGTACTCTTACATAAAGTCATATCATCCGGGGTTTTAGAGAAGCTACAAACAATATAGAAAAAATCATCGAGATTTGCTATATTTTGCAGTGTGGTGAACTCATTCCAATCACTCATATACGAAAAAGACAAAATATCAAGTCTATTATCTTGACCTAAAGGGTCCACATTAAATATTTTAATTTAACTCACCTGTATTTTATAAGATCCCAATTCCCAACCATGTTACACACAATCTCATGAATTAAAATAATATTCTTATAGAGAACAACCAAAGCATATATAGTATAGCATGAAAGATTGGAATGGAAACATCATATGAATATTTTATAGTAACATTAGCATAGGTTAAAGTTAAAATACCAAACAAATTAATTGGTTAAAGTTAGAATACCAACCTTAGAGTAACCATTTGGCATATCTTGAACCACACAACCAGAAGGAAGCCTCCTACAGTTATGAAAAGTAGGTGCACCGCCAGAAGAAGCTTCTCTGAAGGTATCTATCGACACATCAACCACTGCCCATACCCCTTCTGCATGTTGCTTGCAAAATCGTAGAAAATTCACTTCTCTAACTGGAACCAACGGAGAAAGTACTTGAAGTTCAGCTTGCATCTGTAAACATAATCATATTTAAGTTTTCGGAGACTTTGCGTAGGTTAACTACTGTAAACATAATCTGTGTAAGTTTTCCGAGACTATTTTTAACCACTATTAAAACTGTTAAATTTTAGGTCATATGCGGTAGCGCGACTTTACGAAAGTAGTAACTATTTTATATACCAGTTGAAGAGCACCATTTCTAGTTCCATTTATTCCATTAGATATCACTTCACTTGTGGAAGCTCTTGCAATCACACAAGGAAACATCTCTGACCATCGATTCTGATACAACAGAAACCAAACCAGTTGTTAGTACAATAAAAAAATACAAACTAATAAATCACTGATACAAAATAATAAAGTGGAAAAAAGTTGAAAAAAAGCTTACTGAATCCATTAAAGTTTCAACAAGAGCCAGGCTGTTTATGATAACAACACCACTTTCTCTAGAAGCCTCAGAAACATAACCATTAGGTTTCAAACCAATACAAGAAGTACTAACTGTTCTTGAAAACTCCTCATGGTTAAGAATCTCTCTTCCACTTTCATCGCTTCTAATCCAAAGAGGCTCATTAGTTTGAGCCATTTTCACTAACTCATCCATTGCAGATAAAGCAAGTTCAAGAAACATAGATCTCTCCATTGATCTATCAAAACCATTTCCATTACTACTATTTGTTACCATAGATCTCTCCATTGATATACCAAAATCTTGTTCTAAAGGCAATGTTGAAGGTAGAGTATTATGGTTCAAACAAACGAAACCGGTGTCTAAACTTGAGTTTGGTAACGACGTAATCGGCCGGCCTAAAAACTTGCCGGCGAGCGTACAAACTCGGTCGAGCTCGTCTTTTAATCTCGCGTTTTCGAATCTTAGATGTTGTTCTTCAAGTGATATTTCATTGATGATAGCTGGTTCGCCGCAATTTGAACACATTGGATTCCTCAATGCTTCTCTTATTGACATGTTCTCAGCTCTTAGCTTATCGTTTGCTTGCCTAAGTAGTGAATTATCATGGCGTTCCAATTGAGTCTGACACAAACAACACACATCATTAGTACTAGAAAAAGTTGCATCAGATGTCTCTGCACAACTATCAACTGAGCTGCTGGTGACTTAAGAAGAGACACAGAAAGTGTAATTTTGTTACCTTCATTTGTGTTCTTCTATTTTGGAACCAAAATTTAACTTGTCTTGTTTCCAAACAAAGCCTTTTGCTGAGTTCAAGTCTTTGTTTTTCATCAGGATGAGGACACTCCTTAAACATCCTACAAAAATCAAAAAGCAAAGATTTTCATGAATTTTCAACTTAAAAAGTGATTTTTTGTATGGAGAGAATTATGATATTACGATTCAAGTTCTTGAATTTGTTGAGGAGTGTGTCGGTGATAACGTTTTTTTCTTGGTGGATTGTCGGCAGCATCAAAGTCATCACCAGAAACACCATCCATGTTCTCACTACCACCAGATCTGCTTTCATGTTCATCTTCTTCTTCTCTACTCCTTCTCAAACCATTTGTTTGCTATAATTCAAGTTTTCCAGAAAAACAAAACAAAAAAAAATTAAGTGAAAAATAATAATAGCTTATTAGTATCATAAGAACAAGAGAAGATGAATCTCTTACAAGTGCTAAAGATAGGCCAGGTGAGTTGAACATGGATTTAACCAAAGTAGGAGATGATAAACGAGGTTGTTGTGAGATTGCACCAGAAGGCATTATTATTCTACTGTTGTTGTTGTTGCTGCTATGGTTTGTTCCGTTGCTAAAAGCATTAATATCTGCTTCTGCTATGAATTTAGCACTTTCACCACAACCTGGCTTATTGTCACCAAAACTCATTAAAGTAGAAACTTTTTGCTTTCTTTTGTCAGTGATTATTTTGGTATTGATTATTCTTATCCTTGAACTTACAAGTTAAAGGGTATCTTGAGAAATGAATAGGGTTGCTCAGAATCAGGCTTATATACTTGGGTGTGGACAATCATAAGCAATTCTTTTAAGCTAAGAAAAAGTCATTTTTTCCTCTTTTCCAAAATAATGACTAATTTTTGTAAAAATATCAAAATGATTTATCTCTTATAACTTTTAATATATGTTTTTTTTTAGAAAACGGGTGATGCATTGTAAAATAAACCAATCACGAATATTCGTATCCTACCCTATCAAATCATACTGCTATTTTTAAATTACTGAGATAACATGCAGAATATTATATTTTAATTCGATGACAATGTAAAATTTTTTTACACTGTCAGTGGATATCCATCAAACCCATATTTTTCAATTGTATATATTAATTGATATTATTTATTATTTTAATTTAATATATAAATACAATTTTTTTAAATTTATACGGATGGATTAATTGTACCAGTTTTTAAAAAATAAAAAAATGCTATAGATATTAATATAAAATATTTAAATCTTTTATAAAATTAAAAGTGCAAAAGAAAATTATGTTTCATGTGAGAAGATACTATTTCCCTTGCTAAAAACATTTAAATCTCTTATCACTTTACCAGGACCACATCGCTTAATCAGTTAAATAATTTGTTAAACTTAGACAATACACGTGTTGGACTGTATTTGTTTTTATCAAACAAAAGAATTTTTTAACGAGCATAAAATTAAATTAAATTGAAAAAAAAATTATAAATAAATATAACGAGTGTTTCAACCAAATATATAAAAAAAGAAAGTAAAATGTTGAATCAAATAGAAACAGCAATACCATGGATTGGTCTGTCTCTACGAATGCATGTGTAGGAGAAGAATTAGATAATGAATTCCTTACTTAGGGAGGAAGGGAGAGAGAAGATAGAGATAAATGTTAACCTAAACATGTGTCCTCTTGAAAGTCTTACAAAAGAATACATGCATCCAAAAAGGGTAGCTTGTTGACTCTATTTACATTGTGATCACACTTCCCTTTTCTCTTTCTTATATTATTTGGATGTTTTCTCTTTCTTCAATGGCTTCTTCTTTCATTTTCTTTTTGTTATTAAGTCTTTTGACTCTATTTACATTGTGATCACACTTTCCCTTTCTCTTTCTTATTTTATTTGGATGTTTTCTCTTTCTTCAATGGCTTCTTCTTTCATTTTCTTTTTGTTATAAGTTTGTGAGCATTAAAAGGTTTTTTGTTTAGTTTTTTTATAGGTAATGTTTTTATTTAAAAAGAGTATTTTACTCAATACAAGAGCAATTTAGAAATCCCTCAAAATACAAAGATATCATATCTATAATTCAATCGAGATCTATAATCCAATCCACCAACTTACATTCTTGGGTCATTATAAAAAAATTGTATATAGTCAAGGGAATTTGTCAGAGGTAAAACTTCTAACTAGATAAATAATTGTACTTGAGGTTCTCGCAACAAAGACAAAAGAAAATATTATACAGTTAATTGATGCGGAGAAACTTTTAAATTTTGAAATTGAATATTGTGAGGGGTCACCCATCACAAAAGTAAATGGCGTCAAACAGTGGCGGATCCAAAAAATTTCTTCAGTGGGGGAAAAAATATTTTATATATTTGATTAAAGAATTTTTTATGATTTTTTAAATACAAAAAAAATCATATAATTTCTTTTTCATTTCCAACAACACCATCAAATATATATAACTAGTAACTCAATAATCATTTAATAATTCATATTTTTCATTCGGTTGTGCATTTTATTTTTCACAAAATTCCTAATGAATAATTTCTTTTCAACAATAACAAATGCTACAAACATAAATCATTTTTAATAAAACTTATAACAAAAATAACAAACTTCCAAACTTACTTTTGTAGCAGAAATAAAAGGATAAACTTAAATGTATTAAAATAAAATAATTAAAAAAATAAAAGACAAAATCTATAATTTTAGCATTAAAAATCAAAATTTTATAGGTTGAAGTAAAAAACTAATAGAAAGTCAAAGAAAAAAATGCCTAAAAATTAAGGAGTATAAATATGTCGAGGTTTTAATTAAAGAGTTATAATATGACTTTATGGTAATTGAATAAGTGTAATTTAATGCATTTAATTAAATTTAATGGGGGCTAAATAAATAATAATATAATACTTTAAATGAAATTGAAATTTTTTTGTGGGGGCTTGAGCCCTCATTCTAGTATACATGGATCCGCCCCTGGCGTCAAAAACTTATTTTTAGGGCAAACAAAAGTCAACATTTGCGAGGGGTAACCCCTAGCAAAATTTGAATATTCAGATTGCGAGGATATTTCTTAACAAAATTAGACTATTAGGTCAACTCGCCATTCAGCTTGTCAGAGTGATTAATGAGTGGTATGTCGTTGTCCGAAATTAATTAGGACTATTCCTTACAAATTTTTTAGGGGCTACCCTTTACAAATGTTGTTATTAATTAAACTTGTTTCACTTTTTCTTCTCGACTTATTCAGTAACCCTTTTATCTCCCATTCATTTTCTCTCTTCTTTTTAACCCATTTAAATCATACCTTCACACTTTTTTTAATATTTTTGAATTTTGCTTCAAAATTTCAAAATTTTAATAAATTTAAAATAAATATTATGTTTAGCTTTAATTCTGGATTTTTTTATTCATTTTACAATTAATACAACTTTTTTTTTACTTTATCCAAAGGTATCAATATGTTCGTATAAAAGGAGCTACAAATCTAAAGTTTGTATGTGGTGTTAGTTTTTCTCCATTTAAGATATTTTTTTCTTTTTTAAAATTTGAATATATTTTGTGTGGTTATTGGTTTATATTGCAAAACTGTGTAAAAAAATTAAAATTAATATTGTCAAAAAAGTAAATCTGTAGTAATATATATATATATATATATATATATATATATATATATATATATATATATATATATATATATATATATATAACGCATCATATGAGAATGACATTTTTATTTGAGAACATGAGAATGAGAATGAATCTAAACCATTAAATTTTAAAATAAATGGTAGAGATTATGTGTCAATATTTTTTTTCTCTCCTCCATTATTAAAATAAATGATGGAGGAGAGAGAAAAAACAATGACACATAATCCAACCACCAAACAGAGATATCTTCCTCATCCTACTTGCGCTCCACTTCCTACAAAATAACTATCAAATCTTTCAATTGTTCCACACCATCATCTGTCAGTATCTTCCACTACAGGAATGTCCCAACACCATAGGCTTTCACATCATACTTCCATGTTGTTTACGGTGATTTCCGGTAAATAACCGCTAGTCCTCCAAACTATAATAAATATGATTTGGTTACTCGCAGGATCGACTAGATTGATCCTAGGACATGGTCAAACGAAAGGTTTATTGATGTGATTTGGTTCGTACCTGTTTGTTTTGATTTCGAGAAATTTATGTTCAAATGACTAATCATTCGAGATAACGCTGGTTATATGAGTTAGTGTAACTTCGACGCATAAATCGTAATAAGAAAACATGTAAATTGCGAGAATGTAAATTGCAAGAAAATTAACATGCAAGAATGTAAGTCGCAAGAATATAAATTGCAGGAAAGTAATGCGCATGAAACTAAATGACTTCGAAAGTAAAAGTTTAAACAAGGAAAGTAAAGAAAACGAAAAGATATTTGATAAAAGTAAATACACATGTATTCAAATTGGTGGTGTCATACGTACATTTCTCAGCGAACTCTTTCTCTTAACACTTGATACTTGAGCGATATGTGAGTGATTTGTACAAAATGAACACACGAAATCCTATCATTAAGACTCCTATTTATACTAAATTTGACCCTAACGGTCATACAATAATCTAATGCCACGTTATCCACGAGAACTCTGGGGATGCCATCTGTCTATGTGCAGTTTATAGAAACCGTTTCGCAATTCAAACCTTCCCGCTCAAGTCCTTTTCGACATGTGGCCATATAGTTATATTCGAAAATGTTACGGAAATACATTAAGCTTCAGTACTTTATGTAATTTTGCGCGAAATGTCTAAGTCTTGGCAAAGATATCTTCCGTGTTAGCTTCGATACTTCTCTCCTTCGTTTCAACTTAGACATTTTCTTGAAGCATGGCCATCAGTAGCCATTTTTTAAATCTTCGAAGATCAACTTCTTAAACGAAATCTCCAGCTAACAAATTGCCCCCAATTGTCGCACGCTCGCGAAAAATGAACAGAGTCGCCACTAATATATTTATCCCATCGAGGGAAAGGAATATCAGAAAACCTAAGATGAATAAGAACGAGGTCTTTCGACCAGAGATTAAGGTACGGGAGTCGGTTACGCAAGGGGAAGGTGCTAGCACCCCTCACGCCCATCGTACTCGATGGTATCCACCTATGTTTGTTGCTATCTAAAGGGTGTATAAATCTAAAGCTTAATTACTAAGGGAATGCATGCAAATGAAAGAAGAAGAAACACGGGGAAAAAAAGGTTTATAAATAGTTGTGCTCGCTTAGGCCCCGCGACCCAATGCCTACGTATCCTTTTCAGGAATCAGAGCGCCGTAGTTCGGCTCTTTAGTTTTTGTTTGTTTTTGTGTTTTTTAGTGGACGAAGTTACATTCGCACTCCGCTGCTCGACCTCTGGAGTCTTAAGCTAGGAATGGAGCGGAAATAACATGTCCGATTAAAGAATGCCTTGGAGGCGAGATAGAGAAGGGAGTTTGAGCGTTTCGAGGAAATCCCTTAAGCAAGGGAAACTCGAGTTACTCTTTGGTTTGTGTTTTTTAGAAGTTGGGAACTTACGCCTGAATGGGACCCTTAAGCAAGGGAGATCCAAGCACTCGAACATTCCCTTAAGCAAGGGATGTTTCAAGGTTCCATTCCCTTTTTAAGAATTTTCACTTTGATTATTAATGTTTTAAGTGTTTTCTTTGTATTTTTTATGGGGGTTTTTTATTCAAGTATTTATTAATGTTTTATGGTTGTAAAAGAAAAAAAGAAACTAACCTAAATGAAAACTAGCCTAAGTATGAAGGGAATTTCTATCTAATGTTATCATGGTTTCTACCTAAGGTTAGGAATTAAAGAAACATGGAAGTTAAAGTCACATCATGAGCAAAATTGAGTAAGGATACAATGGTACAAAATTATACACAAGTATGAAGTAACAAGTCAAAATATAGTGCAAAAATGAAGTAAGATACTACTATTTTTTTATATTGATTTTTATGAAAGAAATTGAATTACAACAAGTAAAAGACTAAAGCAAAATAGCCTAAAACTACCATTTTTATTATTATTTTTTATATGTCAAAAATCATGTGTTAAAAGGTCTAAAAGGATAGGAGAAAAAATAGCATGCTATCACCTAAAAGAAATTGGTAAAAAGCTAAGTAAAATTTAAATCTACTAATTAAAATAAAATGGAATCAGGGGGTGTAAAATTGAAAACAGTAGTGTGATAAGTAAACTGGGCGCAGGCCCATCGGTGAAAGCCCAATGGATGTTTTTTTGTTAATAGTTTTCTATGCCAAAAAGGTGATATGAGCCCGGAGGGGGGTGCGAACAGGAATGAGGCCCAAGAAATGTATATTGATCCATATTATTATTCAGATTCTAATAAAAAAATAAAAGAGAGTAATAAAATAAAGGGGAATTAGGGTTTTCAAGATTGTGACCTTTGAAATTCTCTGAAGCGAGGACCTCTTCTCTCTCGCGAAAACGAAAGCGGCGCCGGAACAAACTCTCTCACCGACTCTCTCCGATCAAATCTCTGCCACCGTGAATCGATGAAACAAAACGACACCATCTCGCCAAGAACTCAGCGCCGCTTATACCCTCTCCGATTTCAGATCAATAAAACTCCTTCCGCCGTGAATAGAGATCAAGACGACGTCCTTTCATCTCTCTCCTGTCAGTCTCGTATTTCCGATCGAATGAAGATGGACGATAATGATGATGGAGCGTTGTTACGGTTGCGATGCGCGATGCTCTTTGCTGCAGAACGGAAGGTGAAGAAGATTCAAAGACGTCGTTTATGGTGATTTTCTGTGAATATTGATGTGATGAAGAAGATGACGCGACGAAGATCGAAGTGATACAATTCGGTGGTGAATGATATTGAAGTATGAGGTTCTTTTATGTGAGTTTGTGAATCTGGTTCTTGTTGATGCTGATGAATGATTCGTACAATTTGTTGCAGGTGTGCGAACGAAGATGAACTGAAGATGATGTTGGTTGAAGGAGAAGATGAAGGTTTAGATGTGGTTATCGATGAAGGAGATTCTGGATTCTTTTTTGTTGCGATTTTCTCATCTTCTCAGTATCTTGGTTCAGTTTTTGCAGGTTCTTGTGATGATTATTCAGATATGGAGAGTGATTGGAGAAAGCTTGAAGATGATGATGAAATTGAGAGTCAAGTGTGAAGCAGAGAAGTGAAGAGAGTGGAACGGATGAAAGTGAAGAATGATGGTGGAGAGGTGAGAATGGAGCTGAAAGAGAATGGGAGAGAAGAAGTAGTGATGGAGAATGATTATGGAGGAGATGAATGAAGAAATGGTGGAGAGGCCTTAAAAATGGAGGGAGGTTTGAATATATAGAGATTGAGAGGGAAAAGTTAGTTGAGGGAGGAGAGATTATAGCCCTTGGATTGAGTTTCGGTTATGAGATTGGAGGGCTGAGATTGAGTCTCCTATAAGGTTAGTTATCCAGTGATTTTTCTGTTATAATTAAGTTAGGTCTGTTAGAGATAAATAACTGATTCTGTTATGAGGTTGTTAGGGTTGGTTATAGTCAGTTAGATGTTAATTTGTGGTTAAAAGTTATAGTAAAACTGAAATTGGTTTATTTGAATATGGTTTGATATGGTTTGAATTGGTATGTATGGCTGCTGTTTTTTCTTGTTATGAATGAAAGTGTGGGACTGCCTTTGTATTTGTTCTGAATTTTTGGCTTTTTGAAGTGTGAAGTTTGAATGTAACAGGCTCTGGTATTTTGAGAAGAATGGGACCGGTTCCGGGTTTTGAAGTGCAGGGACAATATAAGTTTAAAGGGAACACATGAGAGATTCACCACCCAATGAAGATTTTCGGTTCTTTACTGTTCTGAGGCAGCAGTACTTTAATTTATTTATTCTCCATGTAATGGATACTTTTTGTAACAGCTTATTGCCTTGGAAATCCATGTTGAAAACTTGAAATTCAATAAGTGAAATAAACACTTTCTCTTTTCTCTTTTTAACTTGAAATTCCAAATATTTCTTTCAAACTTTGCAAATGTGAATGGATGACATAAGATAGCTCCAAAAGTGAGGTAAAAACTCTTAATCTTGTCTTCTGAATTTAATAGGTAATCTTTTACACCATGGTGCCTCAAGCCTTCGTATGAGAGCCAAAGAGATAATTTATACCTCGACCAAAGAACCATGAACCAAAAGAGCCTTTCATATCTGAGAAACGAACCAAAACGCGATTTGAAATAAGTTTGCCTAGCTCAGAAGCTATGACTAGAACCACACAATTTCCTCGATCATGATAAATATTAAAGGTGAAAAACCCTTGTTGATTGAGGAGAATCAAACTCTAATTTTAATCCATGCTCAATAACATCCAATCAAATGAAACCCATTTAATGTGAAAATCTTTAAATCACATGAGTCCTAGCTTGTCTGATTCCTTGATCCCATGCTAGATTATTGATGAATGCATGACTTTATTTATGAACTAATGAATGAGATTATAAGATGCATAAGCCAATTAGAAATAAAATTAGATGGGCAAATTTTGGGGTGCAACAGCTGCCCCTATTTAATCATCTTAAACCTGAAGGTGAGATTGGTGTCAGCCTTTCGATCATTCAAGGTAGAAGAAGATTAAATATCAAGAGAACCTGAAAATTTGCCTGAAGAAAAGTGAGATATGATATTAAGTCCACTGGGGAAAAATGGTGTCAACTCCACTGGGGAAAAGTGTATCAATTCTGGATTGAATAGATTAACTCTGGGTTAGAAATGAAATAGAACCCAACTTTGGGTTGAAGAAGAAAAGTGGGTCAACTCTGGGTCGAGGAATAAAGGGAAGTCAACTCTGGGTTGGATAAGAGGTAAACATCAACTCTTGGTTGAGAACGGAAAGGAAATCAGTATAAGTGGAACAAGATATGGGCATCAACTCTGGGTTGAGAAAGGAAGAAAGAGAATCAACTCTGGGTTGAAGACAAGAGGTAGATATCAACTCTGGGTTGAGAGAAGTTAATTCAACTCTGGGTTGAAAGTAGAAAGATGAATAATTAGGGATGACCGTCAACTCTGGGTTGAGTGGGAAAGAGAAATCAATTCTGGATTGAACAAGGGACAACCGTCAACTCTGGGTTGAGTGGGAAAAGAAGGAAGATAACCGTCAACTCTGGGTTGAGTGGGAAAAAGATCAACTCTGGGTTGAATAAAAGATAACCGTCAACTCTGAGTTGAGTGGGAAAAGGATAAAGGATGACCGTCAACTCTGGGTTGAGTGGAAAAAAGATCAACTCTGGGTTGAATACAAGATAACCGTCAACTCTGGGTTGAGTGGGAAAAGGGTAAAGGATGACTGTCAACTTTGGGTTGAGTAGGAAAGACAAGCAATAATCGTCAACTCTGGGTTGAATGGGAATAATCAATTCTGGATTGAATAAAGGATGGCCGTCAACTCTGGGTTGAGTGGGAAGAAGATCAACTCTGGGTTGAATAAAAGATAACCGTCAACTCTGGGTTGAGTGGGAAAAAGGAGAAGTCAATTCTGGATTGAATAAAAGAGGACCGTCAACTCTGGGTCGAGTGGAAAAAAGGATAAAGGATAACCGTCAACTCTGGGTTGAGTGGGAAAAGGAATCAAGAAGACCGTCAACTCTGGGTTGAAGAAGACAAGTGGGTCAACTCTAGGTTGAAGAATAAAGGAAAGTCAACTCTGGGTTGAATAAGAGGAAAGTCACCTCTGAGTTGAATAAGAGGTAAACATCAATTCTGGATTGAGAATGAAAAAGGAAATCAATATTAATGGGATGAGATATAGGCATCAACTCCGGGTTGAGCAAGGGTATCAACTCTGGGTTGAAGAAGAAAAGGAAGTCAACTCTGGGTTGAGAAAGAAAGAAGATCAACTCTGGGTTGAGAGAAGGAAAGAAGATCAACTCTGGGTTGAGAGAAAGTAATTCAACTCTGGGTTGAAAGAGGGAAGATAGACAATTAGGAGTAACCGTCAACTCTGGGTTAAGTGGGAAGGAGAAATAAGATCAACTCTGGGTAAAAGAAAAGATATCCTTCAACTCTGGGTTGAGAAAGGAACAAGAAAAAGATCAACTCTGGGTTGAATAAAAGAAGAGATAACCATCAACTCTGGGTCGAGAGGGAAAAGATAATTAACTCGGAGTTAAAAGATGAATGGAAAGTCAACTCTGGGTTGAACACAAAAGTATCAACTCTGGGTTGAAGAAAGATGAACATGATTGACTTTGGGGGATGACACCACAATGGTAACTCTGAGTGATCCAGTGGAATATCAATTGATTGCTTGTAGGGACCTCATCTGATGAGTAACTTGGCTTATGCCTCACATGCAAATGTTTGATTTATTTGTGCACTTCTGGAGATGCTATGCAATGATTGCTATATGCAGTGTACTGCTTGGATGTTCAGGGTTTCTGCTTTGTATGGTGTAGATTAGATGGAGTTCTGAACTCTGCTTGATTCAAGATAGGGTGGATGCCCCAGCTTTGTTGATGATTGGATTATTGAGGGAGATATGCCAATGAGAATGCAATGATATGCATGATGCATGTATGATGATGAATGGAATGATTGCTTCCAGGATATAAGGAGTGGATGGAGAATGCCTTTATGGAAAGGTCATAGCTTGAAGTACAGAACTCCTGAGGGTGAAGTGTTTAGCTTGACTCCTCGACACTTGTCTTGATATCTGACACTTGATTGAAGATGAAGAGATAAATTGTTACTAGCTTGCCCCAGCGTGTATGATCTCTTGAGATAGAACTTTGATAATGCTTGAATCATGGAGATTTGCAATGGTTTGCCCCAATATTGATCATGGAATGAGTGCCCTAGATTGAAAGGAACTCTTCCACTTAATGGATTCTTTGGATATTTGCTCAGCGGATGACCAACCTTTGCCTTTGTAAGACTACTCGATGGAATTTCAATGTTGAACTTTCCTTGGTATCAAGTACTTACTTTCTGATTAGAGACAATTCTATTTTGAAAAAAAGATAATGAGAATGCGATGCACATGTTAATCTCAAAAGAAAAGTTTTTATTTGTCAAAATGTTGTACTGATACTAACACAAGTGACAAGCAACATTAGGAGTCAGTTTGACATGATTTTACAGTTTGTATACTTTCGGAACGAACCCTGCTTCAATTAGGACTTTTGAGGGTTGTAACGTGGCCGGGTTCACGGTTTAAGAAACAAAGGATAAAGGCTCAAGTTCTACTTAACCCACCCCTTCTTCGTGATGTTCTCCAGTCCTACGTTCAGCTAGTTTGACACGAGTATTCACCTTTCAGGAAGGATTGTGACGGATGAGGATCCTTTATGGTTTGGATGGAGGTGGCAGTCACCCTTTGGTGCTTTCGTTGATGGTCACAACAACTTGCCCCTCGGAGGATTTTTCTTTTGCATTTGCCTTTTGCTATCCCTAACTTTTGCCTGGACAGAAAGTTTCTCTTGATTTTGGTTTTCGTCGTCCAGCGGGATATGCCCTAATTTTTGCCTAAGTCATTTGCTTCAAAGCTTTTCTTTTCTTTTTGACTTAGCGGGCTATTGTTTCTTTCTTTTTTCGTGATTCATAACTTTCTTTTCATTCTTTTTTCGTCTCGTTCGGGAACAAGTTGTATGACTTTTGTGATCGACTTGATGAAAAGGTTGTGACTGCCTTCTTCTTAGTGAATGAGAGACATCCATTGTGGATTGTGTTCTTCCTTTTTTGTTGCGAGAGATAGAAGTTGATTGATCCTCTGATGGAATACCTGAAAGTTGAGCGCTCGGTCGCACTAACTGAAGACTACCCTGCCCCTGGTTAAGATTGAGGGTTTTGTATTTTTTGAAAAGAAACTACTACTCCTTAGGCTCAAAGGGGTTGACGAAGGTTTCACTCCCTTATAACTCCAGTGTTTAGGAATTGAAACAATGCCTGTACATCGTCAGCAGGATCTTTGTTCCAAAAGCATACAGTTAGTAGTTCATGTGTTTTTGATTTTCATCATTCTCCTTTTTTAGTTGCTTAAGACAAATGAGTTGAATATCAATGAACATAATGACAAAGATGAAATGATTTGAGAAAAACATGTATATTGCATTATTTTTATTTATTCAAACAGAATGAGTTTCTTACAATGAGAAGTACTTGATAACAACAAAAGTAATACAAATGAAAATACTAAAGAAATCTGTACAATGGCAAGATTGGCCTTATTCTAATGCAAATGAAATGTTCTCTGACAAACATAAAGTCTTCAGGCTTCTTTGGTGGAAGGTACCCTCATGAGGAGGCATGGGGTCCTTAGATAGTAGCTTGATTTTGTTTGTAATTCTCCATGATTCTTTGTCCATGAGCTCTTGTCAAATATTGGTGTCGAGGAATCGTCTTGTCTGATCTGATGGAGAGGAGGAATGTAAGAGTCTTGGTAACCATGGATGCATATGCATGAATGCAAAAATGTTGATGATGATGCAAATGCAGCATAAATCAGGATCAAGGATCAAGGCCTCTTGGATAACAGCTTCTCATGGTCAATAAGATATGGTCGAATCCTCCAGATTCAGAGGTTCGACGTTGCTCTCTGGATAAATAGCTTGTGCATAAGTCAAAGATGGTCGAACCCTCCAGATTCAGAGGTTCGACATTGATTCTGATAGATAACTGATGTAGAAATTCTGTATAAGTCAAATGTCCCAGGATCAAAGGTTCGACGTCTTTTATTGAATAGCAGAAATCCGGGTATGATGGAGGTCAAGTTTCCTGTCCCACCCCAATCTCACGGGTATGTAGTCTAGACACGGACAAGTGGTCCCTAATGGTCACCAGGGTCTACAGTTCCCATGGGGTACAAAGTGTTTGAGGCAACAAGCGTGCCAGACACAGTGTTCCATGTAAGAACCTCGCCCAGTTGTGGTACCCCATGTCAAGCTCGATCGTAGCAAGGGCTACGGGAGTCGACATGAGCATCCACGCTAATCCTATGTGTCACTGGCCTGGGTAGTGGGCCTTTTACCTCATACAAACCCCCCACCTGCAAAACAGAACAGAAGACCCCAGGGAACACAAAATATAATCCATATGCATGATGTGCAAACAGAAATAAACATGATATGCAGGCAAAGAATAAGCATGCAAACATATATACAAGGTATAGACATAAAACAAGTAAACACCCAGTAAATAAACAAACAAACGCAGGCTAGGATCGACTCGCTAAGAATGGACCCGCAATAGGTCTAGCAACATCCCCAGCAGAGTCGCCAGCTGTCGCACGCTCGCGAAAAATGAACAGAGTCGCCACTAATATATTTATCCCATCGAGGGAAAGGAATATCAGAAAACCTAAGATGAATAAGAACGAGGTCTTTCGACCAGAGATTAAGGTACGGGAGTCGGTTACGCAAGGGGAAGGTGCTAGCACCCCTCACGCCCATCGTACTCGATGGTATCCACCTATGTTTGTTGCTATCTAAAGGGTGTATAAATCTAAAGCTTAATTACTAAGGGAATGCATGCAAATGAAAGAAGAAGAAACACGGGGAAAAAAAGGTTTATAAATAGTTGTGCTCGCTTAGGCCCCGCGACCCAATGCCTACGTATCCTTTTCAGGAATCAGAGCGCCGTAGTTCGGCTCTTTAGTTTTTGTTTGTTTTTGTGTTTTTTAGTGGACGAAGTTACATTCGCACTCCGCTGCTCGACCTCTGGAGTCTTAAGCTGGGAATGGAGCGGAAATAACATGTCCGATTAAAGAATGCCTTGGAGGCGAGATAGAGAAGGGAGTTTGAGCGTTTCGAGGAAATCCCTTAAGCAAGGGAAACTCGAGTTACTCTTTGGTTTGTGTTTTTTAGAAGTTGGGAACTTACGCCTGAATGGGACCCTTAAGCAAGGGAGATCCAAGCACTCGAACATTCCCTTAAGCAAGGGATGTTTCAAGGTTCCATTCCCTTTTTAAGAATTTTCACTTTGATTATTAATGTTTTAAGTGTTTTCTTTGTATTTTTTATGGGGGTTTTTTATTCAAGTATTTATTAATGTTTTATGGTTGTAAAAGAAAAAAGAAACTAACCTAAATGAAAACTAGCCTAAGTATGAAGGGAATTTCTATCTAATGTTATCATGGTTTCTACCTAAGGTTAGGAATTAAAGAAACATGGAAGTTAAAGTCACATCATGAGCAAAATTGAGTAAGGATACAATGGTACAAAATTATACACAAGTATGAAGTAACAAGTCAAAATATAGTGCAAAAATGAAGTAAGATACTACTATTTTTTTATATTGATTTTTATGAAAGAAATTGAATTACAACAAGTAAAAGACTAAAGCAAAATAGCCTAAAACTATCATTTTTATTATTATTTTTTATATGTCAAAAATCATGTGTTAAAAGGTCTAAAAGGATAGGAGAAAAAATAGCATGCTATCACCTAAAAGAAATTGGTAAAAAGCTAAGTAAAATTTAAATCTACTAATTAAAATAAAATGGAATCAGGGGGTGTAAAATTGAAAACAGTAGTGTGATAAGTAAAATGGGCGCAGGCCCATCGGTGAAAGCCCAATGGATGTTTTTTTTGTTAATAGTTTTCTATGCCAAAAAGGTGATATGAGCCCGGAGGGGGGTGCGAACAGGAATGAGGCCCAAGAAATGTATATTGATCCATATTATTATTCAGATTCTAATAAAAAAATAAAAGAGAGTAATAAAATAAAGGGGAATTAGGGTTTTCAAGATTGTGACCTTTGAAATTCTCTGAAGCGAGGACCTCTTCTCTCTCGCGAAAACGAAAGCGGCGCCGGAACAAACTCTCTCACCGACTCTCTCCGATCAAATCTCTGCCACCGTGAATCGATGAAACAAAACGACACCATCTCGCCAAGAACTCAGCGCCGCTTATACCCTCTCCGATTTCAGATCAATAAAACTCCTTCCGCCGTGAATAGAGATCAAGACGACGTCCTTTCATCTCTCTCCTGTCAGTCTCGTATTTCCGATCGAATGAAGATGGACGATAATGATGATGGAGCGTTGTTACGGTTGTGATGCGCGATGCTCTTTGCTGCAGAACGGAAGGTGAAGAAGATTCAAAGACGTCGTTTATGGTGATTTTCTGGGAATATTGATGTGATGAAGAAGATGACGCGACGAAGATCGAAGTGATACAATTCGGTGGTGAATGATATTGAAGTATGAGGTTCTTTTATGTGAATTTGTGAATCTGGTTCTTGTTGATGCTGATGAATGATTCGTACAATTTGTTGCAGGTGTGCGAACGAAGATGAACTGAAGATGATGTTGGTTGAAGGAGAAGATGAAGGTTTAGATGTGGTTATCGATGAAGGAGATTCTGGATTCTTTTTTGTTGCGATTTTCTCATCTTCTCAGTATCTTGGTTCAGTTTTTGCAGGTTCTTGTGATGATTATTCAGATATGGAGAGTGATTGGAGAAAGCTTGAAGATGATGATGAAATTAAGAGTCAAGTGTGAAGCAGAGAAGTGAAGAGAGTGGAACGGATGAAAGTGAAGAATGATGGTGGAGAGGTGAGAATGGAGCTGAAAGAGAATGGGAGAGAAGAAGTAGTGATGGAGAATGATTATGGAGGAGATGAATGAAGAAATGGTGGAGAGGCCTTAAAAATGGAGGGAGGTTTGAATATATAGAGATTGAGAGGGAAAAGTTAGTTGAGGGAGGAGAGATTATAGCCCTTGGATTGAGTCTCCTATAAGGTTAGTTATCCAGTGATTTTTCTGTTATAATTCAGTTAGGTCTGTTAGAGATAAATAACTGATTCTGTTATGAGGTTGTTAGGGTTGGTTATAGTCAGTTAGATGTTAATTTGTGGTTAAAAGTTATAGTGAAACTGAAATTGGTTTATTTGAATATGGTTTGATATGGTTTGAATTGGTATGTATGGCTGCTGTTTTTTCTTGTTATGAATGAAAGTGTGGGACTGCCTTTGTATTTGTTCTGAATTTTTGGCTTTTTGAAGTGTGAAGTTTGAATGTAACAGGCTCTGGTATTTTGAGAAGAATGGGACCGGTTCCGGGTTTTGAAGTGCAGGGACAATATAAGTTTAAAGGGAACACATGAGAGATTCACCACCCAATGAAGATTTTCGGTTCTTTACTGTTCTGAGGCAGCAGTACTTTAATTTATTTATTCTCCATGTAATGGATACTTTTTGTAACAGCTTATTGCCTTGGAAATCCATGTTGAAAACTTGTAATTCAATAAGTGAAATAAACACTTTCTCTTTTCTCTTTTTAACTTGAAATTCCAAATATTTCTTTCAAACTTTGCAAATGTGAATGGATGACATAAGATAGCTCCAAAAGTGAGGTAAAAACTCTTAATCTTGTCTTCTGAATTTAATAGGTAATCTTTTATACCATGGTGCCTCAAGCCTTCGTATGAGAGCCAAAGAGATAATTTATACCTCGACCAAAGAACCATGAACCAAAAGAGCCTTTCATATCTGAGAAACGAACCAAAACGCGATTTGAAATAAGTTTGCCTAGCTCAGAAGCTATGACTAGAACCACACAATTTCCTCGATCATGATAAATATTAAAGGTGAAAAACCCTTGTTGATTGAGGAGAATCAAACTCTAATTTTAATCCATTCTCAATAACATCCAATCAAATGAAACCCATTTAATGTGAAAATCTTTAAATCACATGAGTCCTAGCTTGTCTGATTCCTTGATCCCATGCTAGATTATTGATGAATGCATGACTTTATTTATGACCTAATGAATGAGATTATAAGATGCATAAGCCAATTAGAAATAAAATTAGATGGGCAAATTTTGGGGTGCAACACCAATAAATGCCTATTTCGACAAACGAGAGAAATGGGCGTTTCTTGCCATGATGGGATTTCGTTTGCTTTCTTAGAGTCCCGAGACTAATAATTGACGTCATAATCAATTATGACTCTATTTCCAAAACGTCTTGTTGCTTTCAAAAACGTCTTCTCAACAGTTACATTCCCACGTCTTGACCTTACTTTATGATCATTACTCCTATATCCTAGGAATAGAGCTGGTGACTATTCGACCGCCGTTGGATTAAATCAATACTTGCAGCGTGTCCTTTAGTCTTTACCCAAAAGATTTGAAAGGGTTTCCGTTAAACCTTTAAATACTTAGTCTTTTCCTCTCTTTTTCCCTTTCAGTTCTATTCCTTCAAACTCTTTTCAGAAAAGACCGTACTTAGTTGCCTCCAAACTTCTTCCTCAAATCAAACATCTTTCAATGGCGTCTTCTTCAAATGCTCTCCAACCAGTTCTGAAGCTTCAGAAACCTATGCAAATGGGGAACCAAGAATACATACCAAATCCGAATACTGCGGAGGAACGCGCCATTTACGCTTCTCAGGTAATCATCCCTTTTGAACTTTCTGGAAAGACTTATGCTTTCATGGGCCCGTTACCAGGAAAAAATAGTTCACCAAATAAATTCTTTCCTGCGTATTATAAGACTAGGCCTCTGGTTAGCAAGATTAAAATAGACGATGAAGGTAATCCAATCTTAGAGGATTCTAACCCTACAGAAGGGGCTTCGACTGCGCCTCCCGTAGCCTTAGAGAAAATTAGGTTAGATTATATAACCAATTTTGTGAAGGTTTTTAGGTCAATCCCTTTAGCAAAAGATCCCGAACTGTACTATTCTTGGTTAGCCAAAGTGGAGAAACATAAGGCTTCTTTCTGGCAAGAGTTAGGGATTTATGACCTAATTCAATTGTCTAAGACTGGTTTAGAGTATAACCAAACTATGTTAGTAGCGTTAGTCCATTTCTGGGACGTTTCTCACATTACCTTTCACCTTCCATGTGGAATGATTACTCCAACCCTTTTCGATGTAGCTGCCATCACAGGGCTTCGACCGACTGGCGAAACCTTTGATCCTAATGTCTTGGATGTTGATACTATCAACTTCAACGAAGCTACAGTCACTTATACTGCTTTCATCCAGCAATATCATGATCAGGCAAATGCTGCAGTCTCTGACGTAGAACATATTGCTTTCCTGGCATTATGGCTTTCGAGGTGTGTTTTCTGCTCCATGTCCATACAAGTAGCGAAAAGATATCTTTGCATGGCTAATCAGTTACATGATGGTAAGAAACTGAACCTGAGCCAATTGATTCTAGGATTTCTTTACGAAAACCTTGGTGAAGCTGTAGATCTTGTAAAGACTTATACAACAGGATCTCTCCTTTTTGCTGGTCCCTTCTGGTTATTACAATTGTGGCTTAATGCCACCTTCGAAGCTCACCTCCCATTCCGGGGCGTCGTCAACGAAGAAGTTCCAGAAATCAAAAATCGAACTGTCGAAGGGACTAGATTGGCCTTGTTAACCCAGAAAGAAGAAACTGGGAAACTTCGTGAACATTTCTTAGCATATGTAATGATGTTTGCTAAACGTTACCAGTTCAGTTCTTCGATGGCTCCATTTGTACGAAGAGCTGTAGGTCCTGAATGGTTTACTCGAGAGTTTCCTGCAACATCTCCGGATCACCAAGCTGAGTCTTTGGCTATTTGGGAAGCTTTTCTTACCCCGAGGTTATTCTATCACCGCCTTCGACCTTCCAAAGGTCAATGTATCCTCGTTTGCTATCAGCCAAATCTTGTGTCGAGACAGTTTGGGTTGGTCCAAGTGAAGCCCAAGTGTCTGTATGACAAAAGGAACCACATGTGCTTCCGTACTTTATATCTAACTGAAGATGAATGTGATACGAAGATAGCCAGATATATTGATGTTTTCACCCTTTCTCCTATCTCTTTCGTTCCTGCTTTCTATTCCACTCTAGATTTTCAACAATGGTGGTCAGATTATTATACCACACAAATCTATGATGTCGAAGGCCTTACTCGAGAACTAACTGAAGCTTTTACTGCTGTGCAGGATAAATTCCACAAAGGTACCTCCACTCACATTAAAGAAATCCAAGCTTTTCAAAAGTTCTTTGAAACTATTTACAGGCCTGATGATCTTAGTCGGACCGTTCGCGAAGTTGCTGTTATTTTACGTGAAAAGTTTTCTGCAAAACTGGATAAGTTGAAATTTCCCCCGTCTGTTCGACCAGAACTACGTTATGAAGTGGCATTTAAACTTAATCCTCCAAAATTCCCTCCACTACCAAGTGCTGATTTTGGTGTGGCTTTAAGTCCTCCTTTCCCAGACTGGTTCGTGTGTGGGAATGCTTTCAAAATTCTTCAAGAGAGTACCAAAAAACGCGTTGAACGAGTGGTCCCGACTAAGCATACCCTGGATACTTTCAAAGGGCATCTTCATATAGATCTTGAACACGTTCGTGTCTTGACTCCAATACCCGAAGGTTTGGGTCTAGTTAATCTTTAGACTGACTCTTCTTTCTCTTATCGAAATAATAATTCCAATCTTTGTTACAGCTGTTGCTCGAAAGAGAAAGGTTAAAGCAACTGCTGCGCAGAAAGATTCTGAGGCCTCGAAGAGCAATAACCCAAGTGGGAGCGATTCTATTACGACTGACGCGAAACCCACGGTACACACACATTTCATATTCCAACTTGCACGTCTTACGAATAGCGCTTATTTTTCTCCTTTTCACTTTTCAGAGTTCGAAGCCTCCAATGCCTTCGAAGCGAAAAGTTCTTCCAACTACTACTCCAGACGTTGCTTCGGATGAGGAAGACAAGTCTCCCCCTCGTACCAGGCAAGGGCATAAAAAGAGACAGAAGGTCACCACTCCTGTGGGCAAAGGGAAAGGACCCGGGTCTTCGAAGATTACCTCTTCGAGTGATAAGGTGTCTTCTGAAGAATCGCCTTTAAAAGCCACTAGTAATGCTCTCGTGATGGAAAGCCACAATTCAAGTCCAGCCACTAATACAGCTAAGGTATCTAGGCCTTGCAACATAATCATTTCTATAAATCTTATTTCGAATGATTAAGTTAACGTCACCTTATGATTGCAGGATGATATTGGAACAGCTACTTCTGATTTCAACTCCTTCAACGCAGCCATTGACCTTGGTAATCCCCAAGGTGAGCAAAGAAGTCTTTTGCTTATGTCGAATAATTCTCTTGCAACTCTTACACCACAATTAACCATATTTGTTCATTTTTGCAGATGTCCCTCAACACACCTCTCATATACTTTCACCAGTCCTCGAAGACGCTCCTCCTCTTGCCACTATCAATACTGTATCCTCTGTTGAAGGAAGCCATTCGACTGATGATTCTCCTCCTACTCGCAAAGACGCAAACATGGGTGAGGAGGACCAATTCTCAGGCGAAGATAATGCAGTTGTACCATCGACTGGGAGTGAGGACACCGTATCTGATCAAGGTGTCGTGGAAGAAACCTCCAAGTTGATCGAAACTGACCTCTGTGGAAATTCAAATTTCGAAACTGTAGTTATTCCTGAAACTACTCCAATGCCTGCCCCAACCATACCTACTCCTTCAGAATTGGAGCAACTTAGGCAAACTGATCCTCTCAGCTTTCTCAAAACCATGATGAACATTGATAGTATTTCAGCTCTTGCGTCCGAAGCTTCTCCAACTGTTCAGACCAAGTCTGGAGACAAAGAGGACACCCCTGGCCTCCTTCATCAAATAAAGGAGAATTTCTTCGAAACGAACCTCGTCGAAATCTTAAGTAAGGACTCCACGAAATGTCATGGCTTGAAGCAACTCTTGAAGAAAGTGGATTTACTTCTGGTTTCGAAAGAGGTCTCAGATGTGATTGTACTTCTGGGCTCTTTAATCGACCAGCTTCAGTCTAACATTCTTCGACAGAACAATGTTAATGAGCAGCTTGCTGCAAAAATGGCCTCTCATAGTTCTTCATGGAAAGCTGCCACTGAGGCAACCAACAAAGGTGACGCTCTTAGGTTGGAACGTTTGAAGAACCAAGAAGAATATGATGAGTGTGAGAAAAATATACAATCTTGGAAGCAAGAGATTAAGAAACTCGAAGAGAAGATACAGGAAGCTGAGTCTCGCCAAGCAACCATTCAACAAACCAATGATCAAGAGATAACTGAAGTAGCGCGACTAGGTATCCAACACTTCGAAGCTGCGCAGAAATTGGTGCCAGAGATCGAAGAGTTAAAGAAGCAACGAGCATTGCTTGAGCTACGTATGTCTTCGTGGGAGGCTCAGTATTCGAAGATCAAAGATAGCCTTCCTAGGGATTTCAGTTAATTTTCTTCGAACTTTGTATTACCTTTTGTGGCGTAAATCCCTTTGTTTTGTAATCGCTCATTTTCAGAATATATGTATGCGAAACTCGTCTTTTTATGTGTTCACATTTTTTGCTCTGAGATGACCAATGGTAATGTTTAGCAATACTTCGAAATATTATCAATATATTTCTTTTTACGCCACAGTAACCTTAATGAATGCCTCACGTGGCTCGATTGCCCTTCGCAGCCCTAAACTTGACGTTTCTCCTCCCCTTAGCCGTAATCATCATTATTTGCTGATGTCATTTCCTCTCAAACGTCTCTTTAAGACGTGCGTGCATCAGTTTTTATGATTACGTTCCAACTTCCAAGGGCGGGAAACGGCGGTGACCATAACTTCTCTCTGGAAACACCAAACGCAGTCTAATCAATCATTAAAACTGAAACGTTTCCTTATCGCTCATTTTGACTATATAAAGGGTTAGTGTCCCATTCTTTTCTTCACGCTTTTTTCAAACCTTCACTTCAGAATTCTTTTCTTCCTTCTCGTGTTCTTTTCAACCACAATCTTTTTCAACCTTTAGCATGGCACTCAACAGCAACCTAACCTATGCTAACATTAGAACTCTTATTAAAAAAGAGTTCAAACCCTGCCCAGAAGAATTCAGCAGGCATTACATCAGCCTTCGTGCTCTTTTCCACAATCAGGGGATGGGATTTTACCCAACAATTTTAGAAGGGAATGTTTATCCCAAGATGCTTGCTGATTTCTGGATGTTTGCGTACCTACGCATTGATCCTGAAGGAAGAACTACCATAGTTTCTGAAGTTCGAGGGGCTGAAGTTTCTATCACGCCCTCCACCATCTCTGACTTGTTGCGATGCAGCAACACTGGAGCAACCTTTGATGATAACAGTTTCACCATGACCACTTCTGTCTTACTGAAGGGTCTCATGGAGAATGATCCATATAGCGCCAAAGTCATCAGGATTTGGCATCAACTTCTAGTGGGTAACTTTTACCCACGAAGCTGTGATGAGAACAACATTATGGTGGAGGACTTAGAGTTCATCTCCTATGCTTTGCGAGGGGTGAAGGTCAACTTTCCTTTGTTGATCTTCAAACGACTCGTGGAAACTGTCGCTTTAACTTCCTCTCGAGAGGGTTCAGTAAGTTGCCTTCCTTTTGGGAGGTTTTTATCCTACTTGTTCCTCAAGAGAGGTGTAGTGCGAAGGATGCGAGATTTGGGGCGCATGAACATGTTCGAAGTAGAGGGTCTTCATATGCTGTCTTTGGAAGACTTAGAACAAAGGGTCAACTAAAGGGTAGATCCTTTTTAGGTTTTTTTACTGCTTCGCTTTTTGTAATCTTTGCTGCTCCATATGGACCAAAGTCGCTTGTACCTCCTTTTTAAAATTAATGAAGATCTTCTGCCGTATTTTTATTTATACATGTTTTCTGGTCACGGAGCCATTTTGGTGCAAACCTAACCATTTTGGCTTACGTAGTATTACTTAGATGTCTACGTTTTTGCAATCTTTACTTCATGCATGCTTGGTTTGTATCTCTTTAGATACTTCCCATTCACTCTTAAGATCCTACGATCTTCTGCTAATTCCTCTATCTCGTAAGCATTATTTGAAAATACTTTCAAGATTCGAAAGGGACCTTCCCAGTGTGGGGACCATTTCCCCAAAGCTTGGTTCTTTCGATCTATAGGTAAAATAACTTTCCAAACTAGGTCATTATTAATAAACGTTTTACCTTTCACCTTTTTATTGTATGCTCTGGACACCCTTTCTTTCTGTCTCTTTATCATCTCCAAAGCTCGAAGTCTGTCTTCGTCCAAGTCAACTAATTCATTCATCATCAGTTCCTAGTACATGTTAGGGGGAATTTCTGCTTGTCTTTGTATCCGGACTGATTGCAAGTATATTTCAACTGGGAGTACCGCATCATGTCCAAATGTCAGTTGAAAAGGTGTAGTGTTCGTAGCTTCTTTCGGAGATGTTCGACAAGCCCAAAGTGCTTGGTCCAAAGTTCTGTGCCAACTTTTAGGTTTTTTTCCTACATGCTTCTTTATGAGACCAATTATTATTTTGTTCGCTGCTTCGACTTGTCCATTTGCCTGAGCATAGTAAGGTGTAGAAGTAAACAACTTGAAGCCTATCTCTTTAGCGAAATCTTGCATTTTTCGCCCAGTAAACACTGATCCTTGATCTGTAGTTATACTTTCTGGGATCCCAAATCTGTATATAATATGTTTTTGAATGAACTCGATCACAGCTTCTTGATCAACATTCGCGAGTGGTATAGCTTCGACCCATTTTGTAAAATAGTCGATTCCCACTAAAATATACCTTTGACCTCTAGATGACTTGGGGTGAATTTCTCCAATTAGGTCCAACGCCCATCCTCTAAAGGGCCAAGGCTTTATTATTGAACTTAGTTCATTTGCGGGAGCATGTTGAATACCTGCATGTTCTTGACATTCTTGACACCCTTTGGCAAATTCTATGCAGTCTTTTAACATGGAAGGCCAATACATTCCGTATCGAAATAGAAGCCATTTCATTTTGTGCCCCGCTTGGTGGGCACCACATGCTCCGCTATGCACGTTCGAGAGAGCTAAGTAAGCTTCCGCTTCACCCAAACATTTTAGCAATACTCCTTCAGGAGTCTTTTTGAACAACTCATTTCCCATCAGAAAGTATGATAAGGCTCGATATTTTACCTTTCTATCCGTGTCTGACGAAGGGTCCTTCAAATAATTCACAATTGGACTTCTCCAGTCTGTGTCTGCCAACGAGTCTATGTTCAAAACTTCGAATTCTTCTTTGTTAGCAAACCCTATTTGTGAGTTTTCCAGATCACTTGGAGAAAGTTTCGTAGCCATTGCTCTGCCTCTTACTTGGATCAATTCCTCGAATTTGCTTTTCGATACCCTGTACCCTGAGGCTAGTTGTGCCAAATCGTTTGCTTCCTGATTATGCAATCTTGGGACATGGTTCAGATCCACATATTCGAATTTTCTAAGCAACCTATTTGCTATGACAAAGTACATGATCAAATTTTCTTTGATGCACTTGTACTCTTTCGTTAGTTGTTTAATCACCAATTCGGAGTCTCCTTTAATTTCGACTCTGGTTGCCCCCAATTCTAACAAAGCTTCAAGTCCGGCTATCAATGCTTCGTACTCAGCTTCATTATTGGAACATAGAGGGCCTTCGATTTTATACTTGAGCTTTGTTGGAATTCCTTCAGGAGAAATTAGCAATATTCCAATGCCAGTTCCTTCTTTGTGAGTTGAACCGTCAAAGTATAACTTCCAAGGTGGCAGTTCCACGTATTGCTGAGAATTTTCCACTACTGCATGATCAACAATGAAATCTGCCACAATTTGCCCCTTCATTGCCTTAAGGGGTTGAAATGTTAAAGAGTACTCAGTTAGGGCCAAATCCCATTTGCCAATTCGACTATGTAATATTGGCTTCGATAACATATGTTTAATAACATCGCAATGGGACGAAACATAAACATCAACTGGCTTTATATAATACTTGAGTTTAATACATGAGAAATATAAACAAAGGCAGAGTTTTTCTATTGCACTATACCTAGTCTCTGCATCATTGAGTACTCTACTTAGGTAATAGATGGCTCTTTCGATGCCATTTTCATCCTCCTGAGCTAACATGCTACCTATTGTTTTATCCGAAGCTGAAATATACAAGCGCATGTGCTTCTTTCCATTCGGAGGAGCCAATATTGGAGGATGCATCAAGTATTGCTTGATCTTTTCGAAAGCTTCTTGATGTTCAGCTAGCCATTCAAACTTGCCTTGCTTGATTCGAAGCAAAGGTGAAAAGGCTTGTCTGCGTCCACTTAAATTGGAGATGAATCTTCTCAAAAAGTTTATCTTCCCCAATAAGGACTGCAGTTGCTTCTTCGTGGAAGGAGGCTTCGCTTCCATAATGGCCTTTGTCTTATTCTGGTTAATTTCTATCCCCTTCTTGTGGACCAAAGAACCTAGGAAGTCTCTCGCCTGCACAAAGAAAGCACATTTAAGGGGATTCATCTTCAAGCCATGTTTTTGCATTCTCTCGAATGATTGGCTCAGATGATCTAGATGATTGGAATCTGATACAGATTTTACCACAATATCATCTATGTATACCTGCATAAATGTTTCTATAAAGTCATGAAATATAGAATTCACTGCTCTCTGATATGTTGCCCCAGCATTTTTAGGCCGAAAGGCATTACTACCCATTCGTATGTACCTATTGCCCCTGGGCAACGAAAAGCTGTTTTAGATACATCTTCTTCTGCAATAAAAATCTGGTTATATCCAGAGTATCCATCTAACATACTCAGATACTCGAAACCTGCGGCTGAATCTACCAGCATTTCTGCCACAGGCATAGGATATTCATCCTTAGGTGTTGATGCGTTTAGATCCCGAAAATCTATGCATACTCTTAAAGAACCATTCTTTTTAATAACTGGCACAATATTAGCAATCCATTCAACATACCTCGTGGTCTGGATGAATTTGCAGCGCAGGAGTCTTTCTACCTCTGCTTTGATCTTCGAATGGATCTCGGGTGCAAACCTTCTTGGAGTTTGCTTAATAGGCTTTTTCCCTTCTTTGATTGGCAACTTTAGTTCGACCAAGTCTCGTCCCAAACCAAGCATTTCGTTGTAATCCCACGCAAAACAATCTTTGTTTTCTTTCAGCAATGTAATGACTTTAGATTTTAGAGTTGGTTCCAGCTTTGCACTAACATACGTTATCCTCTTCCGATCTCCTTCCCCGAGATTTACTTCTTCAAGTGGATCTTGGGCTAACATTTTAATATTTGAGGCCATAGGGTCTTTTTCGAACCCCAGAGGATCTTCGTCGTAAATTGCGTCCAGTTTTTGGGTAAGTTCTTCCTCTGTGGTGTTTACCATTCGAACTGGATCTTCAAAGGATTGAGAGGACGCATGTAACCTTGAATTTGATATCTCCTTATTTTCTGAAACCGAATTTACTGTCATGTTTGATAACTCGGCTTCGAGAGCCGTGCTTCTTTTGTTCTCGGCTATATAAGCCGAAATCTTCTCAAAGAAGGAGGACTCATACATCATCAACGTCGTCGTCCCAGCCTGCCGTATCGTTGGATAATTCTCTCTTGATGCGACATCCTCTAGACTGTCCATTATCTCTCTATTCCACTGGAAGCCATTTGGGTGTAAAGATAGATAATATAATGCGTTCTTGTTTGGAGTGTATATATCTTCCGCAGCATGACAAGGTCCTATATTTCCCAGGTTCTTGTCGAAGCTAGTTTTATTGACTTGATTAACTTCAGCCATATAATAACTCTGGTCTCCTTCGATGTTCTCCACTATGCCATCTTGTCTCCAAATGGTTAGTCTTTGGTGCATAGTTGAAGGCACCGCAGCAACTCCGTGGATCCATTCCCTTCCTAACAAGAGGTTATAATTTGCTTTTGCTGGTATTACCATGAACATAGTTGGTCTGGTAACGGAACCCACAATTAAATTTACTTGAACAACTCCTAGAGTCTGCCCAATTTTGCCTTCGTAGTTTGACAAAACCATGTTATGAGGCCTTATATCTGTGTCAATCATACCAATTCTCTTCAACATGTATTGGGGCATTAGATTCACTGCCGGCCCTCCATCTACCAGAACTTTGTTAATGCCAACGTTCTCAATCTTAGCCCTTATGTAGAGTGGTTTCAGATGATTTCGCATGCCTTCGTCAGGCCTTTCGAAGAAAGCATTCTGCTCCTCAACTGCTCTGTTGTTTAACACGTAGTAACACACAGGTCTGTGTTTTGTCATCTCTTCGACGTCAGTTTCTTCACACTCCTCAACTTCAGTTTCTTGATTGAATTCGTGAGGGAGGACTGACACCACGTTGCATATCAAGTTGAGAGATGATACTCCATCCAAATCGAAATCATTTGTCATTCTATCTTCTTCCTTCCAAGAACTGGAACGCATCTTTTCTTCTTCTTCTAAAATATTTTCAGCTTCGAAGAGTCTGCGGTCTACCGGAGGTTTGCTTGCCTTTGCCCCCTGGTGTTGGACTTGGTTGCTGCTAGACTCTCCAATCTCTCTTGGCTTGTATTCTCTTTGGGCCTTCTTCATTCTCTGGTGCCGTCTCCATTGGGATCTGGACATAGGATTTCTACCTTTGTAATTCTCAAGCCTATACATCTCTCGATTTGAGGTCTGGAATTGCTTCCTATAGGCCATCGCATTTCTTCCTCCTTGGTCCCAACTTCTCCACTTATTGGTTCTTGCGCCAGCTTGCACCCATCTGTCCCTAGGTGTATCTGCAGGGACTTTGAATGTGACCCTTCGTGCCTTAGGGTGAGGACTGTCAGGCCTCTTATATGAAGTTCGATTGTCGAACGTATATATATTAGGACGGAGACCTTGGGTTTCTCGATTCATGATAAAATAACTCCTTTCGAGGGAACGCGCTAGGAGTTCATCATACACTGCTCCACACCTGGGACATAACACCACTTCTGTATTTGCTTTGTGGCATCTGACCAAGAAACTCACCAAACTTTCCGCAGTTCTTGGGTATATCTTTAGCAGTAGGTTTCCGCCTCTCCAAGGCTGCTCCAATCTCTCTCTCAGGGTCCTCTCGAAGTTAGCTTGGATTCTTCGATTCAGCATTATAGAGCATCTTGGGCACATCAGCATTTTTCCTCCATTCTTCTCGTGGCAATTCCAAAGGTAATCTTTCAAAGTTTCGCCCTTTGGTGAAATATCCACATTTCCCTGTTGCCTTGTCAACCATTCCTCCAGCTCTTCGATTTCAGACAAAGGTCGTCTAGCATTTACCATGTTGACAACTGCTGGAGGGGCTTCAGAAATTTGTATCTGCTGAAGTTTCATCCTGAGGTCTTCAGTGGCCTCACTAGTTTTTTCTTCCAGATTGTCGGTCATTTCTGGGTCGAGGGATCCTTCAACATCAGTATTGAAGACCGCGTCATCATTTAGGCATTCAGTAGCCTGCTTTCCCTTTGACATCATTTCTGGTTCAGCAAATTCGACTTCAGACACTTCCACCATGTTGATGTCACATGGCTCACACAGGTTGGTGTCAGCAATGTTCAGGGGGTTGGTATCTGTCATACCCCAAAATTTGCCCTCCAGATTTTTTGTTTTTTAGCGTAAGTTTTGCATATCATTTGCATCTTAACGTCAGGAGATCAACTTAATTTTGCATTAATTCAAAAAATTCAAAAAAAATATGCATTACATATTCACCTTTCCGCATTTTGTTCGTTTTTACGATTTAACAATATTTTCGATTTACCAATCCTTTGGTGGTTTACAATTTAAATTTTAATTCAATTTAGATTTAAGTTGGATTTTAATTAAAATTAGTAAATTACTTTACTATACTATTATTTGCATTTGTTCTATTTCTGTTTGTTTTTTTAGAAAAAAAGATGAAGTCCATTGGGCTCAAATTGATCTAAACCCATTGTCCTGTTAAAACCTAGTTTTTTCTCTTATAAATTACTAACAAAAAACCCTTATTTGGGGGGATTCTCACGTAGCCATTCCGATACCACAACAAATCCTATTTCTCTTTTACAGTCACGCTGCTTTTTCACTCATGCATACATACGTTGATCTTTCACCAATCATCATACCCTCTCACGTTTGCCTCAGTAAGATTTCATAAGCCAATGCAAACCATAAACCAAAGACCACACTCGACACCGCTTTTCGACTATCAACACAACAAAACCGAGTCTTCAACAACAAATAACCGTAGAAAATCACACAAGCTTTCCATTGATTCAAAAATAAATAAACGAAAAAAACATCTTGTTCTTGTTGTTTTTTATATCAATTGCAGGAAAGAAGATTCGGCTGCGAGGAACCCGATCCCAAGGTTAAAAATTGTAACGCCAAGCGAAACGGCAGAGGCAATTCGGAGAGAATCCAGGCAGCTTTAAAGATCCATAACGTGACAACAACCTTCCCTAGATCGAACCTGGTAGCTGCAGACATTCGAAGCACTCATAATCGCTTCTAATAAGCTCACGGTTTGCTCTTTTTGCTTCATGTTCAATTGCATTCATGTAGGCATTATAAACAGGTTACAGTTGCATATTTGTTTTCAGATTGATGATTAGATCGTTTCTGTGCATTTAATTCGATTATCGTCGCAATTTGAATAATACACCATGGCTAGGGTTTGTACGCAGGTTTTTGGGGGAACTTGGTTAGCCTTAATCTTGTGCCAAATTAAGGGATTCGATGAAATCGCGAGATTATATGCGTTGATATGGAGTATTGTATTGTGTGGATTGTGTGTTTAAATCGCAGGTTTGATGGATGCAAGCTCACGGCCACGCCACAAAACCGTGGCCCAAAAAACGTTCTCTGTTGCAGGCATTCGGAGGAAGAAGAAGGAGCTTATGGACGCCACTTGTTTTGTTTTAAATTTTCTAATTCGTTTTATGTTATAATAAATGTGATGCATGAAAATGTCAAACAAACGAGTCTGGTACAGATGGCAAGGAGAGATTGCTATGAAGCGAACACACCTGGGTTCGATACCCAGTGATGACAAAGTTATTTTTAACAATTGAATCCCATGGTATCCAATGTAACGCGTCACGCATGACTGCCATACACCCTCAGCCACAAACCATCAGATCTCTGCTAGCTCCAGATCCAACGCCCATGAACAGGAAGGCGCATCGTACACCCTCAAGAGCAACCACATTAGCTCACACGCCCCAGCCAGATAATTTCCTTTTCCTTTTTTTTTCTTTTTTTTAGTTTTATTTGTTTTTCATCTTTGTTCTTTTTTAAAAAACCACTGTTTGTTCACTAACAATTTGTTTTTTCTACCTATTGACATATTAATCTACTAATTAACCTCACAAATTAGTTGACAATTTTAGTTTGGTCTTAATTGATAATTAATCATAAATTTAATTTTAGAATTAATAATTAAATAGGGTTAATAATTAGTTAAATATGAAATTTTTTTGTTAATAATTAATTAGGTTAACCAATTTTAGTTTTAGGTTTGTTAATTTTAACCATAATTATATTTTTAGGTTTCTTCAGTGACCCTTAAGATTTAAAGTTTATCACCATAAAAAACCTCTAATCTTTATTATCTTATAACCCTTATTGTCAATCTGTAATGCACTACCCTTTCTCTTCTTCATTTTTCAGGGTTACCCCAGTATTCTTCAGCCACGCGCCATCAACTCAAAAAGCTAAGTTTCCGACCCTTATTTTATTTAATATTATCTTAATGCTCTTGCCTAAAATAGGATTTGCCTCGAATAATCAAAGATCTCTCATACACTCACCCCCTATTATTTTCATCTTAATTTTCAGGGTCAATCGAGGTTCGAGGGAATCAAGGCATTCAGCATTTAAAATTAATTATTGATTTCTCTTATTTCCGCCTTTTAATTTCCCCCGTCCCCGCAGGTGTTTATTGTAATAGCGTAGGAAATTTTATTTTCTGCCTTTATTTTGTTTTAATTGCGTGGTTAGTAAGTTAGGGAGTGCAAGCCTTTAACAAAAGTAGATAACTAATTACAAGATAAATATCTGAATTGAACCACGTGATTGTTGCACACACTCACCTTTATGGTAACCTCTCTGTTGCCTTATATTGTTGCCTGTTGCCTATTGCCTGTTGCCTTGTGTTATTTTGCAGAATAGCCAGTCCCTCGAATACGAGGATACCTTAGCCAGTTGCCTCGATTAAGATCATGGTCCCTAATGATGCTGCCTTCGATATACATGATCTCGACCCTCGGAAGTTGCCTACGAAAAAGGCTAAGGTATCCTCTGGCTGCCTACGAAAGGCTATTCTGATCATTCCCTTAGACTACCTGCCTCTCTATGGCATGGGTCAGTCTTATGGCGAATGATATCTCGACGACCCTTCAACCTCCAAACGAAAGGCTTCCTGCCCTCTTATGGCAAGGATTGACCCTTTCATTCTGAAAGGCTAAAAAGAGACCTATCATCTGAGTTTAAGGTAATTGCCCCTAATTGCCTTGCAATGCTCAATTTTCATATTCTTTCTCACAATTCTTCAAAAACTGGCTACGCTCATTTACGAGCTAAAGTCCACTTTTTTTCTTTCATCTACTTTTTCTAAAGACAAACGAGCAAGCAAAGCAATTAAGAGCCCATGGAAAACCATGGATGCAAAGGGTGCCTTACACCTTCCCTTTGCATAAATTACCCCCCGAACTTAGATTTCTTTAAAAAGGTTTTTTTCTGTTTCTTTTTGCCTTTCCGAATTTGTTTGGATAAAATAAAAGTCGGTGGCGACTCTTGCTTACCGCGACATTTCGATTGATAAAAAGTCAGTTCACCGTATTACAGAACTGGCGACTCTGCTGGGGATGCTTTCAAATAAAAGAGGGGTTACCTTAAAGTTTAGGATCACTTTAATTGTTTGATTTGTTTGCTTTATATTTCAAAGGCTGTTTTGGGTATTTACTTGTGTGAAAGATCCTAACCCGGATCTGAGAACCTTAGGTAAATGGCATGAGACCAAGGAGACTGCACAGCGTATACTGATGTGGTTGATATGGTGGCCATCGTTAGTGTGACACATTTGTTTGTCCTGGTGTTCCTTGGGATCCGACTTGAGGAAACACTTGGCTGCTGCGTGGTGTCATTAAGCACTAATTTGCCCTAGAACCCTAGTTGAACTTGACTTTGGCCTATTAGCAAGTAGCGAGATAGCTGGCTTTGGTTCCGACCGGAGTTGGTTGATACTCGAAGCTACACTCATATGGACTGGACTTTCAGGACCTTCTTGGTTGGTGATTCGATTGCCGAACTGAGATAAGCGCCTTCGAGAAAGGTCAATGATATGAGCTCCCTAGAACCCGATCTTTATATAGGACAGGTTGAACCAACTTAACTTCAGTGGGGGGTACTTACCTACCAACTTCATGCAAGCCTTTAAACCTAAGGACTCTTGTGTGACCTGTTTGTTATCTAACTTTCTATTTCCTTGCAGGATTGCTTGTAGGACATTTCGTCCTCATTACCGTATGCTCTAACTTTCTATTTCCTTGCAGGATTGCTTGTAGGACATTTCGCCCTCATTGCCTTACGCTTTAACTTTCTACTTTCTTGCAGGATTTGCCTGTAGGACAATTTGACCTTATGCTTTACTTAATGCATTGCATCTGCATGACATCATGACACCATGAGCATAACATGATTTAACTAACCCTTTTAAGGATCTTAGGAATTTAGGGCGCACAATTTTAAGTGCTCTTATCAAGGACGAATTTCCTAATCAAGGGGCAAGAGGATTTACTTTCCTCCGGCCGCATACTTTCCTATCCAAAGACTCGATACCTAGCAAGGGGCAAGAGGATTTATTTTCCTTTGGCCACATACCTTCCAATAACAGAAGTATCCTGAATCAGAGGCGATGATCCACTCGATATGGTGAGCTTGATTCTCAAAGAAGGATGTTCAAAGACAAGAGTCAGAATTCTTCAAACAAATATGCGACCAAATCACTGTCCAATGTTGCTGACTAAATTCCTTAAAGATCCTTGAAAAACATTTCATTTGCATTCATGACATCGCATATTTCTAACTTTGTTTTCAGGTTCCGCCTCGACAATCATTCCTCTCAGATATAATCGAGCGGGAGATTCATTCTGACAAGCCCTTTTACATTCCAAAACTTCGTCAAATAACTCATCGACTCTAACAAGCAAGCATTCTCTATCAGATATGGTCTAACGTGCGACCCGTTCCGGTATTCCCTATCAGATATGGTCCAATGTGTGACCCTTTCCGGTATCTTCAGTCAGATATGGTCTAATGTATGACTCGTTCTGGCATTATTCATCAGATATGGTCTAATGTATGACTCGTTCTGACATTCCCCTTCAGATATGGTTTAATGAATAACTCGTTCTGATATCCTTCAACAGATATAGTCCAATGTATGACTCGTTCTGACATTCCAATAGATATGGTCTAACGTACGACTCGTTCTGCTATTCCTCAACAGATATAGTCTAAGGTATGGCTCGTTCTGATATTCCTCCTCAGATATGGTCTAATGTATGACTCGGTCTGATACTCCTCTACAGATATGGTCTAAAGCATGACCCGTTCTGGTCTTCTCAATCAGATACACATTCCAGAAGCTCGAACCCCGGATACTCTGAATCTCTACACCAAGTCCCACAACAACGAAGAAAGCCAGACGTACCTAAGCGTCAATTCACCGAGATCAATATGTCATTGGCTCAAGCATTACAACATCCATTAAAGATCGAATTGATTACTCTAAGGGATCCTCCTAAGAATGCTAACACCTCCACTCCTGACTATAAACTCAATACGAGGTGCGCGTACCGTTTCAACAGTCTTGGACATTACACAAACAATTGCTGGACATTAAGGAATAAAGATTCAAGATTTGATCAATGACGGAGGAATCAAATCCAACTCTCCTGAAACTCATATGGTGATCACCGCTCCTATGCACAATCATGACAAGACTAATTGACGTCTAGACGGACGAACTTTTGGATCATTAGATCTACTTTCATTTGCATATTTCTTTTCTGTTTGTTTAAACATTCGTCTTATGATAGACATTATCTGTCTTAATAATCATCATCAGTACATTGCATATGTTTGTCTTGAATAAATTATTTCGCTATCACTCATATAAACCGCATCTTTACTTTGCATATGTTTTATGATACTCAACTCTTGCTAAAGTTGTATACCTTTTGAGGGAGGATGACGAAAACGATACCGCAACCTCATACAATATGCTTTTGAGCGGACTATGCTGACGATGTACAGGCATTGTTTCAATTCCTAAACGGTGGAGATATAAGGATGTTAATCCCTCGTCAACCCCCTTTGAGCCTAAGAAGTAGAAGTTTCTTTCTTGCACTAATTGAAACCCTTGATCATAACCTGGGGCAGGGTAGTTCTCAGTTAATTTGGCTGTGCATTCTATTTTAAGAGAATCATTCAGTACACCTTTCAATAAAGATTTCAATCACAAGCGTTCATCTGCACACATCAAAGAAGTGTTGGAGATGTCAATCAAAAGCCAATGATGGTTCATCAATCATTAAGTAAGGCAGTCAATATCTTTCAAAAAAAAATGATGAAAACATACATACAAAGAAAAGCCTGCTAAGTCAAAAATCAAAATGATGACTTAGGCAAAAATCAAGGCATCCCGCTGACTGTAAGCTCAAAATAGACAGTTTAGGCAAAAGTTAGGGATATAAAACAAAATGAATGAAAAAAGAAAAGTCAATAAATTCTTGAACAACTCAAAGTTGTGACTACCAAAAGGAAGAAGTGACTGTCATCTCAAAAATTCTCTTTACTTGTGAACCATCATCATTATCAAAGGTGCAAATCCAAAAGTCTCTTGGAACCTGAATGCACAAGTTGAATTAATTGAGCTTAGGACTGAAGATCATCACGAAGAGGGGTGGGTACAATCAAATTTTGAGCCATTATCCTTTGTTTCGTAAATCGTGAACCAAGCCACGTTACAACCCTTGAAAGCCCTAACTGAAGCATGGTTAGTTCGAAAGCATACTGTCACAACAAAAGTATCCTGACTCCTTAAGGTTTACCAAAAATGCTGAGTTGATGTTCCGTTTTTACAAACATCATGTTTTTACATCTCTTGTTTTAATGTTTTTCTCAAAACTCAAGACAAACGTATGCACTGCATCTCATGAATTCATTATTAAACATATTCTGCTACATAATTTCAAATGTTAGCATTAGAAAGAACTTGCACAGGGTATGGCTAATGACTGAAAGTTATCCCGATAGACAAAATTACTTCGAGAAGAAATGTCTCCCACGTATACAATGGGCATGGCATGTTTTGCCCAATCAATCTGGGGCAATCCAGTCAAGGTTCCAAGAATCTCTCAAAAGTCAAACAATCAAAGGCATACACCTCAAGTGGGTTTCAAACTATTTGTCCAAACAATCTGGGGCAATCAAGTCAAGATTCCAAGAATCTCTCAAAAGCCAAACAATCAAAGGCATACACCTCAAGTGGGTTTCAAGCTATGTTCCTGATCAAACTGAGGCAATCAAGTCAAGATTCTGAGAATCTCTCAGGATGCCAAAATAATCAGGGGCATCATCCTGAGTTTACGATTACTGAGGGCATGTCGCCCATAGCGCACATCTCATAAAGTCCTCGTGAGGCGAATCTTTCCAAAGCTCTTACTAGCGGGGGCAAACCTATGCAAGTCCAGTTTGACATCTTGATCAACATTCAGTGACATGTCTTAAATCCAGGAATGGCAGGTACTATAATGCTAGGGGCAATATTCAAGACACCCACGTCTTCCCACAGAGTCGGGTTCACGAGATCATATCCCCACAGAGTAATCATTAAGAAGATATCTTCAAATGCTCTCATCCCGACAAAGACATGGCTCCCCAACAGAGTTTACATCTTCAACACTATCGGTTCTCCAACACTTTGCTCTTCTCCAACATGGTTTATTAATATCTCTAATCCCCAATCAGGGAACATCAAGTTACTGATCATCTCCAAGCAGAAATCATAAATCCCCAGCTGAGCATCTTCAAGACGAAATCAAACATCAAAATCACAAAGACCTGGAAATTTATTTCCTTGACTAAATCATATTCGCATACCATATGACACAAACATATTCATACATCGCATACATCACTGCATAACAAATCCATAACATACAAAGTTTCTCATTTATTTTGAGACACTCATTACATAAACACATGCATCATGACATAAGAAAACTAACCTCTATTTTTCAGGATATTACTATCTCTATCTGCAAGAGTTAAGTCGACACCTTTGACGGTTCCTTAACAATCTATTCTCAAGTATTAAGTCGACACCTTTGACGGTTCCTTAATACATCAAGAGTTGAGTCGACACCTTTGACGGTTCCTTAACAACACACTTCAGATATAAGTCGATACCTTTGACGGTTCCTTATACAATCTATCTGCATATCTGGGTCGATACCTTTGACGGTGCCTCAATGATATGCTTCAAAGTTAAGTCGACACCTTTGACGGTTCCTTAACAACCCACATCAAGAGTTAAGTCGACACCTTTGACGGTTCCTTAACGACACACTTCAGATATAAGTCGACACCTTTGACGGTTCCTTATACGATCTATCTACATATCTGAGTCGATACCTTTGACGGTGCCTCAACAATATGCTTCAAATTTAAGTCGATACTTTTGACGGTTCCTTAAATAACCCAACACAGATTTGAGTCGATACCTTTGACGGTTCCTCAACATTCAAAAAAGGGAAGACAACAAAAGCAGAAATTTTGCAACAATCCATACTCTAACAACTACCAGATGGCATCCACAAGCCCATCTCCGACAAAAGTCCCTGCTTCAAATAGGGCAAATTTATTGGTATTCTTGTGTTCAATCATCTCCAACCTTCAGATACCGACTGGCATACAGACCACTCTACATCTTCAGGTTTAAGATAATTGAACAGGGGCAGCTGTCATACCCCAAAATTTGCCCTCCAGATTTTTTGTTTTTTAGCGTAGGTTTTGCATATCATTTGCATCTTAACGTCAGGAGATCAACTTAATTTTGCATTAATTTAAAAAATTCAAAAAAATATGCATTACATATTCACCTTTCCGCATTTTGTTCGTTTTTACGATTTAACAATATTTTCGATTTACCAATCCTTTGGTGGTTTACAATTTAAATTTTAATTCAATTTAGATTTAAGTTGGATTTTAATTAAAATTAGTAAATTACTTTACTATACTATTATTTGCATTTGTTCTATTTCTGTTTGTTTTTTTAGAAAAAAAAGATGAAGTCCATTGGGCTCAAATTGATCTAAACCCATTGTCCTGTTAAAACCTAGTTTTTTCTCTTATAAATTACTAACAAAAAACCCTTATTTGGGGGGATTCTCACGTAGCCATTCCGATACCACAACAAATCCTATTTCTCTTTTACAGTCACGCTGCTTTTTCACTCATGCATACATACGTTGATCTTTCACCAATCATCATACCCTCTCACGTTTGCCTCAGTAAGATTTCATAAGCCAATGCAAACCATAAACCAAAGACCACACTCGACACCGCTTTTCGACTATCAACACAACAAAACCGAGTCTTCAACAACAAATAACCGTAGAAAATCACACAAGCTTTCCATTGATTCAAAAATAAATAAACGAAAAAAACATCTTGTTCTTGTTGTTTTTTATATCAATTGCAGGAAAGAAGATTCGGCTGCGAGGAACCCGATCCCAAGGTTAAAAATTGTAACGCCAAGCGAAACGGCAGAGGCAATTCGGAGAGAATCCAGGCAGCTTTAAAGATCCATAACGTGACAACAACCTTCCCTGGATCGAACCTGGTAGCTGCAGACATTCGAAGCACTCATAATCGCTTCTAATAAGCTCACGGTTTGCTCTTTTTGCTTCATGTTCAATTGCATTCATGTAGGCATTATAAACAGGTTACAGTTGCATATTTGTTTTCAGATTGATGATTAGATCGTTTCTGTGCATTTAATTCGATTATCGTCGCAATTTGAATAATACACCATGGCTAGGGTTTGTACGCAGGTTTTTGGGGGAACTTGGTTAGCCTTAATCTTGTGCCAAATTAAGGGATTCGATGAAATCGCGAGTTTATATGCGTTGATATGGAGTATTGTATTGTGTGGATTGTGTGTTTAAATCGCAGGTTTGATGGATGCAAGCTCACGGCCACGCCACAAAACCGTGGCCCAAAAAACGTTCTCTGTTGCAGGCATTCGGAGGAAGAAGAAGGAGCTTATGGACGCCACTTGTTTTGTTTTAAATTTTCTAATTCGTTTTATGTTATAATAAATGTGATGCATGAAAATGTCAAACAAACGAGTCTGGTACAGATGGCAAGGAGAGATTGCTATGAAGCGAACACACCTGGGTTCGATACCCAGTGATGACAAAGTTATTTTTAACAATTGAATCCCATGGTATCCAATGTAACGCGTCACGCATGACTGCCATACACCCTCAGCCACAAACCATCAGATCTCTGCTAGCTCCAGATCCAACGCCCATGAACAGGAAGGCGCATCGTACACCCTCAAGAGCAACCACATTAGCTCACACGCCCCAGCCAGATAATTTCCTTTTCCTTTTTTTTTCTTTTTTTTAGTTTTATTTGTTTTTCATCTTTGTTCTTTTTTAAAAAACCACTGTTTGTTCACTAACAATTTGTTTTTTCTACCTATTGACATATTAATCTACTAATTAACCTCACAAATTAGTTGACAATTTTAGTTTGGTCTTAATTGATAATTAATCATAAATTTAATTTTAGAATTAATAATTAAATAGGGTTAATAATTAGTTAAATATGAAATTTTTTTGTTAATAATTAATTAGGTTAACCAATTTTAGTTTTAGGTTTGTTAATTTTAACCATAATTATATTTTTAGGTTTCTTCAGTGACCCTTAAGATTTAAAGTTTATCACCATAAAAAACCTCTAATCCTTATTATCTTATAACCCTTATTGTCAATCTGTAATGCACTACCCTTTCTCTTCTTCATTTTTCAGGGTTACCCCAGTATTCTTCAGCCACGCGCCATCAACTCAAAAAGCTAAGTTTCCGACCCTTATTTTATTTAATATTATCTTAATGCTCTTGCCTAAAATAGGATTTGCCTCGAATAATCAAAGATCTCTCATACACTCACCCCCTATTATTTTCATCTTAATTTTCAGGGTCAATCGAGGTTCGAGGGAATCAAGGCATTCAGCATTTAAAATTAATTATTGATTTCTCTTATTTCCGCCTTTTAATTTCCCCCGTCCCCGCAGGTGTTTATTGTAATAGCGTAGGAAATTTTATTTTCTGCCTTTATTTTGTTTTAATTGCGTGGTTAGTAAGTTAGGGAGTGCAAGCCTTTAACAAAAGTAGATAACTAATTACAAGATAAATATCTGAATTGAACCACGTGATTGTTGCACACACTCACCTTTATGGTAACCTCTCTGTTGCCTTATATTGTTGCCTGTTGCCTATTGCCTGTTGCCTTGTGTTATTTTGCAGAATAGCCAGTCCCTCGAATACGAGGATACCTTAGCCAGTTGCCTCGATTAAGATCATGGTCCCTAATGATGCTGCCTTCGATATACATGATCTCGACCCTCGGAAGTTGCCTACGAAAAAGGCTAAGGTATCCTCTGGCTGCCTACGAAAGGCTATTCTGATCATTCCCTTAGACTACCTGCCTCTCTATGGCATGGGTCAGTCTTATGGCGAATGATATCTCGACGACCCTTCAACCTCCAAACGAAAGGCTTCCTGCCCTCTTATGGCAAGGATTGACCCTTTCATTCTGAAAGGCTAAAAAGAGACCTATCATCTGAGTTTAAGGTAATTGCCCCTAATTGCCTTGCAATGCTCAATTTTCATATTCTTTCTCACAATTCTTCAAAAACTGGCTACGCTCATTTACGAGCTAAAGTCCACTTTTTTTCTTTCATCTACTTTTTCTAAAGACAAACGAGCAAGCAAAGCAATTAAGAGCCCATGGAAAACCATGGATGCAAAGGGTGCCTTACACCTTCCCTTTGCATAAATTACCCCCCGAACTTAGATTTCTTTAAAAAGGTTTTTTTCTGTTTCTTTTTGCCTTTCCGAATTTGTTTGGATAAAATAAAAGTCGGTGGCGACTCTTGCTTACCGCGACATTTCGATTGATAAAAAGTCAGTTCACCGTATTACAGTATCGACCTTCATATGACTTTTGGTCTTGTCAGCGAATTTCAAACGACCATCCTTGATAGCATTCTGAATTAGATCCCTGAAAATAAAACATTGTGAGGTTTTATGGCCTAAAAAACCATGATATTTACAAAAGCCTCGCTTCTTCCGTTGTTCTAACGAAGGAATTTTAGAGTTAGGAGGCACTATCATTTGGCCATCTTTTACTAGTAAATCGAATATTCCGTCACATTTGGTGACATCGAATGTATAGGTTTTCTTAGGAAATCTATCGCTTTTATCATTTTCTACTGGATTTTTTCCGTTGGCAGGGGTAAGTAATTTGCAAGCATAAGGCGGTGCTTCTTTTAGTTCAGCTAGATCTATTTCGACCTCCTCTATGCTATATGAGTCATCGAAGGTTTCGCTATCAGTGTCTTTGACTTCGACGTAGGATATTCTTTCTTTCTTATAACTCTTGTTCACTTTAGCCTTTTCTGCTTTCAGCCGTTCGACCTGTCGAACCCTATCTGCCAATTGGGCCATGTCTCTTAAATATTGGGTATCTAATTTCTTTCTAATCGAATAGTCTAAACCACCAGCGGCTATTTCGACTAATTCGTGCTCTGGGACGACTGTGAAACATCTTGATTTCAACAAACGAAACCTGTTTAGGTAATCATCAATAGGCTCTGTGAACTTCCTTTTAATGCTAGCCAATTCCTTCAAACTTATCTTTGTTTGACCCATGTAAAATTGTTCGTGGAACAATCTTTCCAATTGTGTCCATGTATCTATGGAGTTTGGGGGTAAAGTAGTAAACCAAATGAAAGCATTCTTCGTTAATGAACTAGGAAAATACTTGATCCTTAGATCTTCGTTCCCTGCTAACGTTCCTGCCTCTGTTAAATATCTGGCTATATGTTCCACCGTCGATTCACTAGTATCCCCTGCAAATTTGGTAAACTTGGGTACCTTAATACCCCTTGGCAATTCACTTTGCATGATGTATTCAGGTATGGGAGATGTGTAATTTGGACGTCGAAATCCAGTATTAAAGCCGTTATTAGCCATTATTCTTTCTATCATGGCAGTAAGATTATTTTCTGTTGCCAAATCATTTCTCCTGACTCTGTGGACAACTTTGTCAGGATGTTCGTCTCTCCCTACCATAACTAGTTTGGGCTGTTGTCGAGGAATAGCTTGTTGGCCAGTCTCCGTCGTTTCGATTTGAGTTCCCAATTCGACCGCTGGATTCTGTGCGACTGGATTTGGCCTTGGTGGGGGTACTATGTTTCGGATTGGTTCGACAATTGGATCCTCTTCTTGGTAGGTTGACTGGTTATTCCTTCGTCTATTTTGTGGGACTCCTAAAAAATCCGCCATTCGTCCCAATTGCGATGATAACCTTTGGTATGTTTTTGCGCTATCCTGGCTAGACCTAGTAATGCTTGCTGCTATTGGATTAAAGATTGTTCCTAACTCTCTAGCAAGGAGTCCTACCATATCCTGGTTACTTGCATCCATTTCTTGTCGAAATGCTGCTTGAGTACTAGTGGTCATAGGGGGAATCTGAGCCGACAAACCAGTATTGTGTGCACTTCGACCTACTGAACCCATGTTTGGTGAAAACACCGTTGGGTTGGCTGTAGTGTATGTAGGCCCTGTTCCTCGTAGTCCTGCCATGTATGAATATGGCATCCCGTATGGCATATTTTGTCTCCAACCATCTACAGTGAATGATGGTCCTGGGGTAGATAAATAATTTGCAGCGTTCGTCGATACGGGTGGTATCTCGCTTGTGCTTGCAAACGGAGGAACGGTGGTCGATACTGAAATTGGGATAGTCCCAGTTGATGTGGAAGTATTTTCAATCATGGCTTGCGAACTACCCGCTGGTTCAGATCTTGTCGAAACCGGTATGGCCTGCGCTCCTTGAGTGGAAGTCGAAACATTCGTCGCGTTTGGCGCTACTGTTCCTGATCCTTGTGGGGGATCTTCTTCGCCCCCTGCACTGGCCGCTACGACCATTTTCTTGTTGTACCTTCGTTTAGGAACTGGATTTGCACTGTTGGTTAATTTACCGTTCCTAAGGTTCATACAAGGTCTTGACAATTTCTAGACAAAACAAAACAATCAATTAATAACACTTAGTTTGACACAGTCCCACTGGGCGTGCCAATTTGTTTACGGTGATTTCCGGTAAACAACCGCTAGTCCTCCAAACTATAATAAATATGATTTGGTTACTCGCAGGATCGACTAGATTGATCCTAGGACATGGTCAAACGAAAGGTTTATTGATGTGATTTGGTTCATACCTGTTTGTTTTGATTTCGAGAAATTTATGTTCAAATGACTAATCATTCGAGATAACGCTGGTTATATGAGTTAGTGTAACTTTGACGCATAAATCGTAATAAGAAAACATGTAAATTGCGAGAATGTAAATTGCAAGAAAATTAACATGCAAGAATGTAAGTCGCAAGAATATAAATTGCAGGAAAGTAATGTGCATGAAACTAAATGACTTCGAAAGTAAAAGTTTAAACAAGGAAAGTAAAGAAAACCAAAAGATATTTGATAAAAGTAAATACACATGTATTCAAATTGGTGGTTTCATACGTACATTTCTCAGCGAACTCTTTCTCTTAACACTTGATACTTGAGCGATATGTGAGTGATTTGTACAAAATGAACACACGAAATCCTATCATTAAGACTCCTATTTATACTAAATTTGACCCTAACGGTCGTACAATAATCTAATGCCACGTTATCCACGAGAACTCTGGGGATGCCATCTGTCTATGTGCAGTTTATAGAAACCGTTTCGCAATTCAAACCTTCCCGCTCAAGTCCTTTTCGACATGTGGCCATATAGTTATATTCGAAGATGTTACGGAAATACATTAAGCTTCAGTACTTTATGTAATTTTCCGCGAAATGTCTAAGTCTTGGCAAAGATATCTTCCGTGTTAGCTTCGATACTTCTCTCCTTCGTTTCAACTTAGACATTTTCTTGAAGCATGGCCATCAGTAGCCATTTTTTAAATCTTCGAAGATCAACTTCTTAAACGAAATCTCCAGCTAACACATGTTAGCTACCTTTGCTTCTGCAAACTCTATATAGGCAAGTAATTCAGGGAAGAGATTGCATAGAGTATCATTCCCTAGACATTTAAGCTTCTAGAAATCAAGAGTTTTGCCATTTCCTAGCCTACCTCTTATACTGATTAAGAATCAGTTTAGTTCATCTAGATATGTAGAGCCTATCGACTTTAGGTCCTCCACCAAATTTTTTTTCCAATGATACCATACACCTTACACTTGTGAAAATTAACTCATAAACCTAACACGAATTCAATTTCGCGCATAATTTCTTTGATGCTCTGCGAGTGTATCCATGTCCTCTCACCCATGATCATAGTATCATCAGTGAACTGTAAAATTTCAACGTGAATTTCCTTATTGATTTTAAAAGCTTGAAAGTCTCCCATTTGGATTGCATTATTTATCAGCATTGTAAATCCTTCTACAACCAATAGGAACAAAAAATGAAACAAAGAACCCCTCGGCGGAGACCTTTATATGCTTCAAATTCCAATGTCGAACTATCATTGACTAAAATTGACAAACTGCTTCTAAAGACACAAACTTCCATAATCCACCTCAACCACCTTGCTCAAACCTCATCTTTTTCATGATATTTTAGAGTTAGTTCTAATACACACTATCATAAGCTTTTCTGAAATCTATCTTTATCAACATACATTTCCTTCTTTGCCTCTTTTCTAAATCGATAGCTTCATTGCTGACTAAAACTCCATACAACATTTGTCTATTTTGAACAAAAGCAGACTAACAAAGGGATATCAAATTTGGCATGACATTCTTCAATCTAGCCTCTAGAATTATGGAGATAATTCTATAAAGACTTATAACCAAACATATGGGTTGAAACTCTATCTTCAGTATCAGTTTGACAAAAACCAAATTACCATATGAGCAAAGGAATAGATTTCATTACTCAATTTTTAATAGAAAATTACATATCAATTATATTGTAGTAAATGCCTACTTGGCAAAAAAATTCAAAAACAAAAATAAATTCTAGTCGAGATATATAAACTACGTGTAAATTACATAATATGATATTTTTTTTCAAATAACAACATTTTTCAAAAACAATTCCCCAAATTTCGAAAAAATTACCAAACTAACCAAATTTTGTAAAAAAATATCAAACTAACCAATTTTCAAAAAAAAAATTTTTTTGCCACACAGAGGATGTGCCACTCTTTGTGGCGCATGCATTATGTTTTAGGAGGAGCTAGGCGCCACACTGCATGGCCCATGCTCTCCTATCAAGCCATGCAGTGTGGCACATGCACTTAACCTTTAAGTGCAGTAGTCGTTCAATGCGGCTACTCAGTTGTTTTGGGTTTTTTTATAAATACAAACATCCATTTCCATATTTCTCTCTTATTTCATTCTTAAAAATGTCTTCCAGTATCCCTCAACGTTTTAAATGATCAAAAGAGATGCTCAATTTTTTTTGGAAACAAAGTCTGCGATGAAGATCAAACTTTGGAATATGCAGATGTTCGAGCATTTTCAGAGGAGTCTGATCAAATAGTTAGAAGGAGACATTCTTGATGGCGAAAATATTAGAAGAATTGATAGGCAAGTTACAGTATCCAACAAAAATAAAGTAACTCATTTCTGGAAAGTCGTGAAAACGAATATGATGTTCTCATGATGATGCTTGGACCAACTGATATTGTCTTGATGGTTGCAATCTCATAGTTATTATGATGTGCATAGTTGTTTTATTTGTTTATCGTGTTGTTTTTTTACGTGGTAGTATTAAGTTTGTCGTAGCCGAATGTTAACTTGAATATGAAATAAAGTCTAATTTAATTTAAAATTTATGACCTACAACAAATAAGTTACATATCAAGATTGACATTTAAAAATTATGTTGCAGAGCTAGAAATAATATTCTGACAATTTTTTTGATTTTGTCCTGGTTGATGACACGTATTGCATAATCAAATCATTTTATTTTTCGTATCTATTTCGGTTAGAATATGGGTGTTGTTAAGGCGGCCAGTTTTCTTCCTTCGCATTTGGTCATTGTGCCAAAAAATGTCCCCTTGATAAGCAGGCCAATAATCCTCCTTTGCTACCACCGAGAACGTATTGATGTACACATTTAATACATTTTTGAAACGGGGTATATGTGTCTTCTAGGATCCAGGCGAGAATGTGCACATGTTGCTATGACGTGAGAGCAAGGCATACGAAATGTTTGGAACTTTCTGCAGTCGTACCAAATTCTATCTAGTTTGATGCGATAGTACCCCATTGGCCCACCCTCATTATGATCCATTGTCTCCTGTACACTAAACCAACCTTTAATACAGTCAAACACTGTAACACCATGTATGTTAGCTTTGCCAGTTTCTTCTTGAATAAATTTTATTGAGCTTTCTCTAAATAATTGCCCCGATTACAACACTAACCTCCATTTTGAACCCCGAGTATCAAACAGTGACCCCAACCTAAAATATGTTGCTCTAACCGATGCAGTTATCGGTAGGTTTCTGATGCCTTTAAAGATGGAGTTCATTAATGTTGGAAATTATGAGCATTAATTTCATCAAATTATGTTCCAAAATGACAAATGTGAGATTGGCAATAAATGCTTCATTAATAGTCCCACATAGAAAATGGAGTAAACTATAAAAGCATTTATAAAGTCCTTGGATCAATGTACTTTCCAAAGGAGCCAAAGAGGATAAAGTGCCACATAGTCATATGCGGTGGTCCCAAGCCTTATGCCACTTGTCTCTATCAAAAACACATTCGTAGAGGTGCTAGTGGCGGCTTGTAGACGGCACTTGAGCACTTAGGCACGTCGCATCGGAGCGATCGGGCTATTCGCGGCATTAATGAGGCGGCACCGGTGGCGCTCCAGCGGGCGGCCCGGCCTTCGGTCGGAATACTGCGAATTTGTTTTTATTATCGCTCCAGATTTTAATTATTGCCTAAGGTTTGAATTTTGAATTTGAATTCGAAATGAATAACACTTCATGAAGTGGTGCATTGTATTTTTATGAACCATTGCAAATATACATTTAAATGGTGTTGTTTCATGAAGAGTTGCAACTTATGAAACAAACACTTGCATGGCCTATAAATACAAGTTTGTTATTTCGGAATCAACACACAAAATTATTATCCTCTAATTATATTTTCCAAACAGCTTCCTTGCATTCGAGTTTCTTCACCGGTCTTATGCAGACTCGAGTAAGGCTGAATTATCCTGGGTATTCAGGCCGTTCCAACTCTAAGACAATCGAGAGTGTGCTTGAAATACTTTTAAGGAAAGTGATTCCGTTTGCGATTCAGCCTGGATCCATTCGATCTTTCCGATATTTCTAACAATCTTAAAAGTATTTATTCTTCAATGGCTTTCGACGCTGCAGTTTCAAGCATCAAAGTTATGAACCAGGAGCTTGTCAAATTGGATCGTTTTGATGGAACTAACTACACCAGATGGCAAGACAAGATGACATTCCTTCTGACTGCCCTGAAGGTTCACAATGTCTTAGATCCTGACTTAACTCCTATTCCAGAACCAACAGAAGATGATTCTGACGAAGTCAAGAAGGAACGCAAGAAACGTAAGGAGGACGAACTGTTGTGTCCTGGACATATCATAAATACATTATCTGATCGTCTCTACGACCTCTATACGGATAATCCCTCCGCAGTTGAGATATGGAAAGCCCTCGAGTTTAAGTTCAAGGCCGAAGAAGAAGGTACGAAAAAGTTTTCAATTTCTAAATACTTTGATTTTAAATTTATAGACTCCAAACCCATTCTTCCCCAAGTGCACGAATTGCAATTCTTGGTGAACAAAATCAAAGCGGTGAAAATAGACATCCCTGAGACTTTTCAAGTTGGTGCAATCATTGCAAAGTTGCCACTTTCGTAGAAAGGCTATAGAAAGAAATTGTTGCACAGTTCTGAGGACTTTTCCTTGGATAAAATCCAGAAACATCTTCGAATCGAGGAGGAATCGAAGGCAAGGGAAAAATCAGAATATGCGGGTCTTTCAAAATCCAACGTTGTGACCAACGAGGAAAGAAAGAAGCATGATGGCAACAAACGTCATCTACGGCCAAAAAAGGAACACAATAAGTTCAAGAATCCTGGGGGTCAAAAGGGTCCAAAGAACGGATGCTTTATTTGTGGAAAACCTGGACACTATGCTCGAGATTGCAAGCACAACAAATCAAAAAATGAGATCAATGCTGTTCATGCAAATGATGACATAATTGCTACTGTGAGCGAAATTATGGCAATCAAGGGCAAGGTACAAGGTTGGTGGTATGATACATGTGCTACGGTGCATGTCTCCTATGACAGGGCTACATTCAAAACCTATTCTGAGACAAATGATGGACAAGAAGTACAAATGGGAAATGAAGTACGATCTAAAGTTGTTGGAACTGGATCGGTCGAACTCAACTTTACTTCCGGAAAGAAAATTACTCTTGTCAATGTGCTTCATGTCCCCGACATGAATAGGAATCTTGTTAGTGGGGATTTATTGGGAAAACCTGGTATTAAATCTGTTTATGAATCGGGCAAACTTATATTGACCCGTAATGGTGTATTTGTTGGAAAAGGATATTCCGCTAAGGGAATGATCAAACTATGTATTACCGACAATATGATTAATGAAATTTCTAATTCTGCTTACATGCTTGATTCAGTGTCTTTATGGCATAATAGATTAGCACATACTGGTATTAGTTCAATGAAGAGACTAATTAAATCTGGAATGATATCATGTAACATTAATGATTTCAACAAATGTGAATTATGCGTTAAATCAAAGATGATTAAAAAACCTTTCAAAAGTGTTGAAATAAAGACAAATCTACTTGATCTTATACATTCAGATTTGTGCGAATTTAATGGCATGTTAACCCGTGGGGGAAATAGATACTTCATCACATTTATTGATGATGCTTCTAGATACACATATGTATATCTCTTAAAGCATAAAGATGAAGCTTTAATGCCTTTAAGATTTATAAAGCAGAAGTAGAAAATCAATTAAGTAAAAGTATAAAAGTCCTTGGGAGTGACAGGGGCGGTGAATATTTTTCTACTGAATTTGATGCATTTTGTGAAGAACATGGCATAATACATGAATGTTCGGCGCCTAGAACACCGCAACAAAATGGCATAGCCGAAAGAAAGAATCGAACATATCAAGAGATGATGAATGCCATGTTAATGCACCCAGAATTACCTTTAAATTTGTGGGGCGAAGCTTTACTATCCGCTTATCATATAATTAATAGAATTTCTTTAAAGAAAACTGGTATTTCTTCATATGAGGTATGGAAAGGCATGACACCAAATATCGGTTATTTCAAAGTGTGGGGGTGTGTGGCTTACTACAAAAATATGGATCCTAAGAGAACCAAGTTGGGTCCTCGAAGGATAAGATGTGCTTTTGTTGGATATTCACAAAATAGTAAAGCATATAGACTCTTAAATTTAGAGTCTAATGTCATTGTTGAATCCCGGGATGTAGAATTATTTGAAAATCTTATCACTAAGGATAAAGAATCAGAGTCAGCCACAAATAAAGAATCTTGTGAAGAAGATTCTTCTCGGATTGTAGAAATACAACCTGAAGGCACTTCTCGAATCACTAAATCACAACCCGAACCTAGGATGAGCAAAAGAGTCCGGAAAACAAAGAATCTAGGACCAGATGAAATTGATTCTCAATCCATTTCGTTTTATCTGGTCGAAGGAAATAGTACGAAATTCGTTCAAAGTATTCCGGTCATTCTTCAAGTAGTGGATGATCCTAAAACTTATAAGGAAGCAATAACTTCCAGGGACTCCTCTTTTTGGAAGGACGCTATCAAAGATGAAATGGATTCAATTGTGTCCAATCACACTTGGGAACTTGTTGACTTACCAAAGGGATCAAGGCCCATTGGATGCAAGTGGGTGTTTAAAAGGAAATATCATAGTGATGGTGCCTTAAACACTTATAAAGCAAGATTAGTGGCAAAGGGATTCAGAAAAAAGGAAGGTATAGATTATTTTGACACTTATGCACCAGTAGCAAGGACAACCACAATTTGATTGTTGTTTGCTTTAGCCTCTTTAAATGATCTTATAGTTCATCAAATGGATGTTAAAACAACGTTCCTAAATGGAGATCTTGATGAGGAAATCTATATGGAACAACCAGAAGGCTACGTGCTTCCTGGAAATGAACTAAAGGTGTGCAAACTTGTCAAATCTTTATATGGCTTAAAACAAGCACCAAAACAATGGCATCAAAAATTTGATTCTACAATATTGTCAAATGGATTTATTCCTAATTCTTGCGACAAGTGCTTATATACAAAAGTGCACAACAACACTGTAATATTCTTGTGTCTCTATGTTGATGACATGCTAATAATTAGCAACAAAATGAATGGAATTTTAGAAACAAAGAAATTTCTAACTTCCACTTTCAAGATGAAAGATCTTGGACTTGTTGACACAATTTTAGGAATAAAAGTCAAGCAAAATAGTGGGGGTTATGAACTTAATCAAACACATTATATTGAGAAAATGCTTGATAAGTTCAAACACCTAAAATTCAAGGAAGTGACCACTCCATTTGATCATGTAGTCAAACTTGAAAAGAATGATGGAAGAGCAGTGGCTCAACTAGAATATGCAAGTGCAATCGGATGTCTTATGTACTTAATGCAATGTACCAGACCTGACATATCTTTTGCAGTTAGTAAAATGAGTAGATTTACTAGCAACCCGAGTAATGAACATTGGAAGGCAATCACGAGGATTTTTGGCTATTTACTGAAAACCAAAAATCTTGGCCTTCATTATGGTAGGTTTCCTGCCATATTAGAAGGATATACTGATGCGAGTTGGATATCAAATGTTGGAGATCATAAATTTACAACTGGTTGGATATTTACACTAGCTGGAGGAGCAATTTCTTGGAGGAGCAAGAAACAAACATGCATTACTCTTTCGACCATGGAATCAGAGTTTGTGGCTCTCGCTTCCGCTGGTCAAGAAGCAGAATGGTTGAGGGATCTCCTTTTGGAAGTTCCATTGGCTAAGGATAATGTTTCAAGGGTTATGATACACTGCGATAGCCAGGCCACTCTAGCAAGAGCATTCAGCGAAGTGTATAATGGAAAGTCTAGGCATATAGGGCTTAGACATTCGTTCATGAGAAAATTGATTAAGGATGGAATCATTTCACTCACGTATATATGAACAAGCTATAATTTGGCTGATCCGTTTACTAAGCCACTGGCCAGAGACTTAGTAAAAACAACCTCGAGAGGCATGGGGTTGAAACTCCTTGAGTAAGAGTTCCACAATGGCGGCAACCCAATCTTATGTTAACAGAACATTAACTTCAAGATTTTCAATGGGTAACAACAAGTCGTTGATTTGGATAATTGTCGAACATTTCGTGATAATGTTGATCTTAAACGAGGGTTGAGTTTTACTTTAAAAACTCTTAATGAAGTTAATTACCAAGGGTACGTGTCTTGTGGAAAAGGACACAATATGAACTTTACCTATGTGAATTTCGAGATGGTGCCGTCTCAAAGTGAGAGTTGGGGTTTCTCTCATGAAAAATTCATGAAAAAGGATAGCACATGGCCATAAATAAGTGCTAAGCAAGTTATGCAGAGGAAGAACCTCTAGAGAGTGTGTGTAAGGAAACACCGGTCTAATCATATGGATTCATGGTTTAAAAGCTTTGCTACCTAATATTCCGATTAAACTTTGTGTTGTCCTCACTAAGGTTAAGTTTTAAATCGAAAGATACCTAACTGTATTAACACTCTTTATATTTAATTTCTGGAATTATTAACTTTGTCATTATTAGAACAAGTGGGGGATTGTTGGAAATTATGAGCATTAATTTCATCAAGTTATGTTCCAAAATGACAAATGTGAGATTGGCAATAAATGCTTCATAAATAGTCCCACATAGAAAGTGGAGTAAACTTTAAAAGCATTTATAAATTCCTTGGATCAATGTACTTTTCAAAGGAGCCAAAGAGGATAAAGTGCCACATAGTCATATGTGGTGGTCCCAAGCCTTATGCCACTTGTCTCTACCAAAAACACCCTCGCCGGTGTCGCCACCGGCGACACCGGGTCCGAGGGCGTGGGCGTAGAGGCGCTAGTGGCAGCTTGTAGACGGCACTTGAGCACTTAGACACGTCGCATCGGAGAGATCGGGCTATTCACGGCATTAATGAGGCGGCTCCGGTGGCGCTCCGGCCGCCTCCGGTGGGCGGCCCGGTCTTCGGCCGGAATACTGCGAATTTGTTTTTATTATCGTTCCAGATTTTAATTATTGCCTAAGGTTTGAATTTTGAATTTGAATTCGAAGTGCATAACACTTCATGAAGTGGTGCATTGTATTTTTATGAATCATTGCAAATATACATTTAAATGGTGTTGTTTCATGAAGAGTTGCAACTTATGAAACAAACACTTGCATGGCCTATAAATACAAGTTTGTTATTTCGGAATCAACACACAAAATTATTATCCTCTATTTATATTTTCCAGACAGCTTCCTTGCATTCGAGTTTCTTCACCGGTCTTGTGCAGACTCGAGTAAGGCTGAATTATCGTGGGTATTCAAGCCGTTCCAACTCTAAGACAATCGAGAGTGTGCTTGAAATACTTTTAAGGAAAGTGATTTCGTTCGCGATTCAGCCTGGATCCATTCGATCTTTCCGATATTTCTAACAATTAATTCCACTAGATTGGTTGTCATGTGCCCTCATCGTTGACCATTGTCAAATGCCCGGATCCACTTCTCCATTGGAATGTTATCAAGCCACCTTAATGCATCCGCATTTTTCAACCAGATCTCTTCGCAGTAGTGCTGAAACAGAGGCTCTGTTAAGGCATATGATATAATAATCACATTTTTTTGATGCGTCTCGTATTTTATCTCCCTCATGAAGTTTTGAGCGATATGTCTAATGCAATAGACATGTGCCGCAGGGGGTTCTTGCCAACCGTTATCAGGGTTATTGTGAGCACTCTCAATAGAAGGATGTCAGTCCAAAATCAAACAGGAGTTGGATTGAGGAGCACCGTGTAAACGTAGGTTTTTGAGAAAGAAACTCTAACCACCAGTCGTCTCACCTACAATCAGAGCGAATGCAATTGGAAAAATATTATTGTTGCCATCTTGTACCACTGCCAGGTCCCATCAATTTGTATAATAGGTTTGCAGAATGCAAAACCTTTGATGCATGGTTCATACACCCGGAACAGTCAATGAAATATTCTATTTCCACTAACACAAGTTCTGTCTGGCGCAAAGGCCGAGAGTGTTTCCAAGCTAATAACAGTTTCCGGAGCATAATACTTGAGTGCAGTAAAAAATCTTGGAAGTTCTTTGTACGAATCCTCCCAGTTGTCACATACAAATTCACCGGCTTTAGTCCTAGCGATCCACCCTTTCCTATAAGTGGGAGTACAATTGAATCTTGTAACTATATGAGAAATGATTGTACTCACCTTAAATGATGGGTCCTTACTAATGAGAGGCACAATTTCATAGCATATTAATTGAGAGCTAAGTTTCTAATGATCCTGCGTCGGGGTGGTTGCGATGCAAGTGTGGGGTAGATCAATAGTACATATTTTCCAAAAATCATTTCTCTTCTTGTAAGATGTAGTTAGCCGCAACGGACAAATTGGTTTTTAACGACATAAGAAACAACTTATATGGTTTGAGAGATATAACAAGTGATTTAAATTACTTGTCATTTTTCTGACCAAAAGCTATGTGGTTTGAGAGATATGGTTTCTTTGTACTGTTAAGTTTTGTTTGGTGTGGTATTATTTTATATATTTTGGAGTAGAATTATGTTTTGGGTAATTATATTCTTAAATGTAATTTTTTTAATCTTTGACACACCATGTGTCTCTTAAAGAATTTTATATAATATTTTTTCTATTTATATTTATAATGAGTTCTTATTAGTTGAATTTAAATGGATTTATAGTTTATATAAGTAGACACTACATCCCATATCAATTTCACCGAGTTGACTATTAAGGGAAACATTTATCTTAAAATGGACCATCTAAAAAGGTGATTATAATTAATGGGTAAAGCTTTTCTAGTTGTACATGGCATGTAGGACAATCCCATAATAGGTCGCATCATTCCTCACTGTGACCGAAGCCCACCAAAAGAAAAGTTTGGTTTGAGATTTGAACATTTGCGATGGTTTGTAAAAAATATTTTGAAATACCATAAAAAATCAAATCGATAAGTTAATATAAATTGTAAAGCAAATTACTAAATTATTCCTTTTAGATTATTCCTTTATACGAGAATAGTTAGATGTTTTTCAATTTAATGTTTGTAGGGGAGTCTAGGGAGCACAGAGGTGATAATGGGTTAAACGTCTATGGTTTTAAGAGACTTTGATGTTATATATTTTTTCAAAACTGTAAGATAATGGGGTATAAGTCACCTCTTTTATAAACTCAATATTTTCTTTATTCTTAGTTGATGTGAGACTTTAGCACCTTCACACTTGAAATCCAACAATCTCTCTCAAGTGTGAGTCATTCACGTCACTAGCCTTAATCTCCACTAAGATCCATTTTCACTCCTCCACTGAACAAACCGGATTCTAATGCCACTTGTTAGGGAGTTCGGGGAGTGTCGGAAGTTACAATAGGCCAAACTTTCATGGTTCCATGAGATATTGACGCCACATATCCTCCCGAAACCTTAAGGAAATTGGGGTATGAGTCACCTCTCTTATAAACTGAACATTTCCTCAATTTCTAGTCGATGTGAGACTTTAGCACCTTCACACTTGAAACTCAACCATCTCTTTGTTAGTCTATATAATTTAACAGTGTTAACAATGTTGATGTGATATGTTTATCATCATGTGATTGATAACTCAGTCGTTAAATTTATCACCGTCTATGAATATTGCTTGAAACATGTCCTTGACTACTTTAATATTTTAAATTATTCACTAATTATGCCAAATGTTTTTCAACTAGGTCTCTTCGCTATTTTATTTGATTTCACAAGATTAACAATGTTGATTTGCAAGTTAAATGACTCATTAATCTTTTTTCAATCATTATCTTCTTCTTCATTATTGTCCTCTTTTCTTCATCATTCTTCTCTAATATTCGTAAATTTATCATCCAATTCTTAATATGCACAATCCACGATGAAATTAATGTAAATGCTAGGATTTTGTTATCCAACACCATATCGTTCCATTAATCTATGGACGATTTCACTATTTTGGATGTTACGAGGGATGCATATTTAGTTTATAAGTACTTATTTTATTTTAGATGTTTTGTTAGATACAATTGTCTTAATATTTTGGAAGCTATTTTAAATGTTAAGTTGGATAAATAATGATGTTAGTGAATATTCTGTGTTAATCCTAGATACTGTGGAAGTTGTTAGGAAAAAAATTAAACATTGCTCTATCTAAAGTGATCACGACGATGAATTTTAAAATGTCGATTTAAAAAACTATTGTAACGAAAATGAAATTGAAATGTTCCACGTACTCTCCACGTAAATGGAGTAGTAGGAAAAAAATAGATCTATTGATATCTAACAAAGAATTTTAGTCTAGAATCTATTTATTAAATATGCTATGAAACTTTATCATAAATAATAAGATTAATGATTCTGCATGATATGAAATGTTCCTCTTGTCATCTATTTTTTACTTAAAAAAGTGTTATATCATTTTATAAATTCTCTTGTCCTAACATTTTGATCGGCAATAATAGAGGATTGAAGGTCAAAGAAAAAACACTAGAATGCAACCCATGTTCATTGAGTTGGAATGATAGGTCCAATGAATTTCCACGGTGTGAAATGTCAAGAATTTGTTTTTGCCAAACTTTTCAATTATTCATACGTCAATGTCATACGTATTCAAGACTTTTCTAAGTTCTTATAACATTTTATATATTTATGAATCGGTAGTGTTTGCACTTAAAATAACAGGAGCTTTAGGGACCATAATACACTGCTGTCAAATATGAATATATTTCGGATTATCGAAATTGAAATTGAATGGTCTATATGTCGTTCGATTTTCAAGAAAGAATCACCATTGAATGTTTGAAAAAAATAACAATAAAAGAATTTGATTTAAAATTTAGAGAGGAAGGTTAGAAAACTTTCGCGAGGTATAAAAAAAAAAAATAGAAATACAATGGCTGTTTAGATAAACTTCACAATCTAACTTCATTGAATCAAGGATAGTGACTCTTCACCCCCATCCAAATAAAGCTGCAATAGCACAGAAACCATAATTTCCATCAGACTCGACATCTATAATATTTTCAATGTAGTCATGTAATAATGTAATAAAAAAAAGAAAGGGTTAAATATGTTTGTAGCTCTTATAAATATCTCATATTTCACTTTTAGTCACTCAAAAAAAATTCATCAATACTTTTAGTCTCTCTTACAGCTTAGTGACGATTATTACAACTTAACAATCTAATTAACGTCAACTTTAACAATAATTTACTACTTAGAAATTGAATTAACTTTTTCATAAGAGTAGTAGTCAATAAGTGTCAAAAGAATTTACTACTAACAAAAATCATATGAATTTTAATTAATAAAGGTATTGTATTGAAGAGTGTGTATGAGAGAATATATTTCTAGCCCTCATCCACAACAAAATTGACTATATTGCATTGTGTACAAACATAATTTGGCCCATAAAGTGACACTTGCAACCAAGGTAATCATCGAAAGAAAAGAAATCATAGTAAAATCTTGAATGACTATCCATAATTTTCTGAGACATTTCAGACTATAAATATATGTATCTTTTATAATTGAGATTCAAACATTATTTCACTACGTTGTAGAAATCTAAAATCTTCTGTTAGATCCAATTCACTAGTCAATTTTTAACATGTATTAAATAAAAATTCAATTAAATTTTGTGTTGCATGTAGCTTCTTCTCACGTACCTCCTTCGTTAAAGTTTCTCATCAAGTCAAAAATCACATGAACATTAACAAAGTGTCGCAAAATCACGTTAATATGCATACATAAAGAAAAAGTAGTTAACACTACTTATTGATTTATGATGAACTCGAAAAAGACATCTTCCAATCCATATCTCGTGTGTGAAACGTGTTTCGTGATATTAACTTGCACAAGTGTGAATTGAGTTTATTGTTATTTTGGTCAAATCTATGAATTGAGTTTGACATGCCAAAAGAAACAAGTGGGAAAGGAAGAAAAAGGGCCATAATTGATTGCGGTTCCAATTTTGAGAGAAAGAAATTGGTCAGCAAAAATTATCTTATTTGTGTTTTTTTCCTTCTCTTGAACTTATTAGAAACTACTGTAAATGATAAAAATATCTTCTTGATTTTAGATTTTATTGGGTGTTTTGAAATCTTTAAACTCTAGAATCTGAATCAAATCATAAAACTATAAAAATAATATATAAATTTTGGATTTATGACAAAAAAAATCATCAATGGATTTCAAACACTTCATATTGGTTTAATTGCAAAAATGATGTAACTATTAAGCCTTCCCCACACTTAAAAAAAAGGTTTGCGACGGTTTATGTTAAATGTAGTTCTAACCGCCGCTAACTCTGAATTGCGACCGTTCGCCAACTATTACAAAACCATGTGTCTTGGGTTTCTCCTAACTACAAATACCGTAACATAATGCAACAGTTTTAAAACTGCTTCTAAATTATAATTGTGACTGTCGAAACCATTATAATATTTTTTTTTTTGGAAATCAAAATTCATTGATTAAAACCAAAACAGTTATGTACAAAGCGATCTCTAAAGACCTAGTAGAAACTACATATAAAAACTCAACTTAAAATCCTAACACCCAGCCCTATCAAACCATAAGATGAGCAATGTGCCCTTTGATCTTAGGATATCCCCAACATCTATAATATCTTGAACTATCTTTCTGTTATGAAACCATTATAAATTTTATTTAATATTTTGATTTTAAAAATTTATTGTGCCGGTTGCTAATTGTCTCAAATGTGAAATTGCGTTGATCTATTAAATTTCTTTTATATTTTTTTGTAATGGTTTAAAATGTTGCTAATTTTTATTTTGTTAGTTTTATCCTTCAATAAAAAATAGTTTTTTATCAACAAACATATTGTGAACAATAGATGTGTTAACAAATGGCAGCGAATATATGGTCCAAACAGAAGAACCAGAAAATAATACTGAATAATATTTCTTATTAATTATAAAAGTTGCAACTACACAATATATAGGGCTAATACATGCTAGAAACATATGGGCTTAGAGCAATACAGATTGGGCCCAATGATACAAAATAGAAGAGCTTACATTAGGATTTAACAAACCCCCCCCCCCTAAACTGGAATGTATATTTAGCATTCCAAGTTTGGTAACAAGGCTGTTAAATGGACCAGAATGCAGAGGTTTCGTGAAAATGTCTGCAACTTGGTTTTCAGAATTTATTGGCATGAGATGAATTGTCTTGGATTGGATCTTGTCACAGACCAAATGACAGTCCATTTCGATGTGTTTGGTACGTTCGTGGAAGACGGGATTGGTGGAGATGTGGATGGTGTTGCGGTTGTCGCAATATATTGTGACTGGCAGTGGGTGAGGAATGCCAAAATCATGTAGCAGAAATATCAGCCATTAAGCCTCGCAGGATGAGTTGGCTAGAGCTCTATATTCCGTCTATGAAGAAGAACGTGATATAGCGAGTTGTTTCTTCGATTTCCATTAAACTAAATTGTCTCCCAAGAAGAAGTTGAATCTGGTGGTTGATCGTCTGGTTATCGGGCAACCATCCCAATTTGAGTCTGTGAATCCAGTTAGAGTGAGCTTGGAGTCTGTTCTGAAGAAAAGTCTCATGGAAGATGCATTCTTCAAATATATGATAATGTGGAATGCTGCCTATAAGTGAGATTGAGTTGTCGTTCTTGTTGTATAAGAAGGGAGAAAACTTTATAGACAGCGGGCAGGGGCGTCGTGAGCATAATATGAGCACGAATAAGGGCATAGCATTCATTGAGACTTTTGAGAAAGCGGATAACATAGTTGTTGTCGTCGCAATATGCTTTGATAACAGTAAGTAATTGACATTTGCACGCAGGTTCGCAACTGCAATTTGGAATAGGCTAAAAATTGTCGAACTCTTGCCAAAGCTTCTTGAGAGTTGTGAAGTACTGAGTTATTGTTTGTTCACCTTGATTTTGAGCGTATATCTCTTCCTGAGTATCTGATATACATAAAATGTTGCCTTTGGTGGTAATGTTCATGCAACTCGTCCCAGATATCTTTAGCAGAATCCATCCATAGGACACTTTCTGAGATATATTTCTCTATGGAATTGGTCAGCTATGCCATCACCATGTTGTTGCATCTATCCCCAAGCAATATGTTTAGAATCCATGGGATTTGGGCAATTTCGGGTTCCATCGATGAACCCTAATTTGTTCTTGGATATTAAAGGTAATTTGATAGCATGAGACCAAGAGTGGAAGTTAGTATTGTTGAGCGAAGGGGAAACAAGGGATAGACCTGGATTGTCACTCAAATGCATATAGTATGGATCGAGCATATCGGCCTGATAGTTGCGAGCGATGTTGATATTGTTGTTGTTGCCTGCAAGTGGATCTTCTTCCATGGACAAGGTTGTGGAGAAATATTTTGAGGGTTGGTATGGAAACGATGGGAAAAAACAGAACAAGAAAAGGGAAAAAGAAGGATAAAGAAGCAGGAAGAACACCAAAGATTTGATGGAGAAAAAATTGACAAAGCGGGATAACAAGATGGGTACACGAAAGATCGAAGAGGAAGAAAGAGAAAAGGATAGCCACACGTGTTGGTAGAGGAAACCGATAACGATACGGATTATGGAAAAAGAAACGTTGGTTAATTAAGATCAGAGCAATCTAATCTAGTAATACCATGTTAACAGATGGAAGCGGATACATGGTCTAAAAGGAATAACCAAAAAATAATACTGAATAATATTTCTTATCTACAATATAAGAAAGTTAACTGCTCTGGAAAATACCGATTTTCCCTCTTGCTTCTATGTTGTTCCACGTGGATAACTTATTTGCTATGCTTTCTAATATACTAATTTTGTTATCTTTCTCTCCCTCTTTCACATAACCCATTCATTTTTTCTTTCTCTTCCTTTTGACGATCTTTTTTTCTGAGTTCTCATATTTTTCTCAAATCCCTAACCCTAAATCTTCTTATTTCTTCTGCTTCTATACGTTTGTTGATTATATCGTGATGTTGATTCTGAACCGTTAATGGTTGTTGCTGAGGGTTACGGTCGTGAAAATTGATGATAATGTTGGTGACACTGAAAGTCACAGCAAATCGGTGAGATCTTTCTTTATTTTTCGTATTTTGAGTTCTATAATCTCTCTTCTTCTCTCAATATTTTTTGAAGGGTTTGTGTAAAAAATGAGGAAGATGATGATGAAATAGGGTTTCATGAATGTTAGTGTTGTATCAGGTTTACTGAATATGAACTGAGTTCTTTTTCTTTTTTCTCATTGTTTTTGGAAAATTTGTATAGATGAGGATGATGATGATGGAATTTTAGGGTTTTGGTTCTGTATTATGAGGCTGAGTTTTACAGATGGTGAACAGTCGACTCCTATTTGGGAACTGTGCATTGAATCTTTTTATATGGACAAATTTAGGGTTTTTTGTTACTGCTAACAGGCATGAGAAAATTATGTATTGGGCTTTACTAATGTTTCATTCTGATCTTGTGTGAATCGTAATCCCCTGGTACTGAACCATAATTGTGATGTTATTGTTGATTTACTGCAGTGAAAAAATGTGACTCAGCTGTTAACTTATTCTTTTTCTCTTTACTGTGAACCAACAAATATTTGTGATTTGTAGTAAAGATTAGGCCCATGATTATTCTGTGAAACTGTATGAGGCCTTTAACTTGCAAACATGATTTGAATCATTCCCCTTAAAAATTCTGATTCCTTCACATAAACCCTAATGATGAATTATGAATCTTCTTGAGACTTCTTATTCATATTCATGTTTGTTCTAACATTATTTTACTTTCTCTTTTCATGTGATAATGAGCATTGGTGGCAAAAGGCAAGGCAAGGTCAATTTTATGAAGTTTGGAGGCATTGGGAACAAAGCTTCTTTTGTGTAATTTGTAATGAATATTTGGTTGGAACAAAGCTTCTTTTTCTGGTGTAAATAACATGTCTCTGCATTCCATTAATTTTTTTGATATTGAATTGAATTTAATGTTGGAATGCTTTGTAAGCGAAATAGCTAGCTTGGTAACTGGACTTAACGGTTTAAATGATGTGTAATTTTGGGTTATTGGAGTATATGATGCTGATTGAGTTTGTTAGGCAGGTTCATCCAGACATATGGTACTCACATAGTAGTAGGCATGGCTGTTGGAGGTCAAGATGTAATTTGTGTCAAACAAAGACATTCATCTAAGATTCCTCCAGGTGATATCAGAAGACATTTAGGGGATCTTGGAGATTTTTTCTTTTCGGATGTAAGAAGTCCTTCTTCATTACAGAGGAACACGACAGATAGCAAACAAAAGGTATTGTGATTTATCTTTTGTAACCTCAACGTATACTTCTTTTCTTTCTACTTAGTGCTTATGCAATCTCTCTTTTTACCGGACAACAGCCTATCGTGTATAATCCACAGGTACCCCAAATGCCAACTCAAGCATATATTCATCCAAATGCACCGCAAGTATGAAATCACTTGTAGTATTGTTATGAGAATAATGGTGCTTTACAAATAATTGCTTACAATCTGATTGCAGTCGAACAACTTCATGGTCATCCTATGCAAGATTTATACATGCCGAGTTACTTACTTGTAAGAGCTTTTATCTTACCCCTACTGTCATAAATGTCAATCTAAAGCATGCCATTTGTATTGTGTTCTCAGGTCTGATGTTTGTGTGGACCAGGATCAATACGATGCACGACGCGGTTCTGATTTGGTTTTCTTTGTTCTGCTGCAGATTTTGGCATTGTGATACAGGGTGGGACTGACACGGATTGGTTTATGTGCAGGTTAAACAAGTGTGGTTAATTGGTTGTTGTTAGGAAAATTAGTGGAATTATAGACTGATTCAATTAGCAAGTGGTGAATCTGTCAGTTTACTGTGATGAAAGGTGAGATTGTTGTTTTAGAACAACTAACCTTATCAAGTGCTCACGTTGTCAAGTTGTATACTCTTTCGAGGCATGAAGAAGGAACTCCTTGAAGCCTTCCCCGTCCATTGAAGCTGCAAACTATAGACATGGGCAAGGGAGCAGTAAATTGATCCTTCAAGTAGTCAGATGAATGTTCTACACTTAAGTTCTGCTAAGTGAATGCCTAACATGGTAATTTACTGGTTTGAACTGTGTGTATGATGCATTGAGTGTTATTTTCTATATATGGTCCACTCATATCATTGACCACTGTTTATGTTGTGCTATGTTTCTAGGTGTGAATATGATCAAGATGCCCTGCATACAAACATGGAGCCTGCAGATTTATGGGGTATTATTGTCCATGGAGATATTACAAATGTGCTACAAGGTTGAATTAGTGTTCATGTTTAAATGTGAGTATGGTAGATGCATGGGTGCAATAGGTGTATTTGAATGTAGGGATGAGCTACTTTTTCGTTGGGTTTCTCTGGCAGATTTGGCAGCAGAAGAAAATGAGTTTGTTTTGGGAGTGCTTCGTCGAGTTACTGTTCTTGAGGTTTTACGCATTCAGATCTCAGATGCCGGTCATACATCAATACCTTGGTCATATCAAGATAACCAGTGATTGGAATGTACTCTGCTTTATTTTTATAAATACATCATTGATTACCAAAAAAAAAAAACTATTAGTATGTGTATAATTATAGTTTATAAAATTCTGCAGTAATAGTACATGTGTTGTATGCCAACAAAGTTTGAAATTAATGGCTCAATGTCTATATCTTACAGTTAACCGACTGAGTTGTCAATGTGCCAATGGATGAAGAGTTGATTAGCTTCTGCATCAGCAAATGGTACGGTATGCATTTGGCTCTCTCCTGCCTTACTATTCTTTCTTTATTTTCGACATATAACTTCAGTAATTAATTATATTTGTTCAAAATATCTTTTGACAAATGACATAACTATATTGTCACAGGTGAGAAGAATGGATGAACTGGACAATTTCATTATCCACTGGAATGCAAAGCTCGACCGTTGCAGGTCTTTTTTTATGATTATGGCGCAGGACATGCTGCACTTGCATTGCGGTAATATAATTTAGCATCACTGGGTTGTAATGTTCTCTTAGAATTTTACCAGAAACTTACAGAATCTGATTGTTGTACTGTAGATCTCGATCCATTTAATTTTATTGCAATAACTGCATTGGATTTTGAAATGTGTTCATGGTTGAAAGTGACACTGATATTACTGGACCAAAAACTCTAGGGATGCAGCCTCTTGCTTCTCATGCAAAGCAGATTCAAGAGGATGTGTTCAAGCTTTCTTCCTTGCGGGAATTTCGAAAACAAGTCAGGTTTCTCGAGGACTCAATAGCATTGACATGAATAAAGATGAGTTTGAACTTTGAAGTGGTTATTAAGTTTGAATGGCTTGAACCTTATCAAATAAGGTTTGCGAATGGAAGAAGGTCCAATCACCAATGATCCTTTATATGACAGCACAACATGTCAGGTTGTTATTCACAAAGATAATCCAAGGGGACACATTTTCGTCGCGCTGGACCGCGACAAAAGGTATGTTTCTATATTATAAGAACTTATTTCTGAACCATCAAATTCTATAGAAATCCGGTCTGATTTAGCTCAAGAAGTTGGGAGGCAGAATTGAAAATGTAACAGACCCTGTACCTGAGCCTACGGGTCAACACTCGTCCGATGGAAGCAGACATTACACCTTATACAATTGGTGAATCCAGCTTATTCAATTGGGACGTGGCCATAGAATTAGGAGACCTTCAACTAGGATGGATGGCTATGTAACCAATATTTTGTGTGTACGTATAATATTTCAAATTTTAATATTGCTTTGAGTTTCAGGTTTATATAATTGGAGGAGATGGAACTCATAAAGGCGCATCTATAATTTTTGAGGTATCGATGATTTAGAGGAGACTATCGAACTTTTAGGTTTATGGTTTAGGGAATGTTTCATTGAAGTAACAATTTATTAATAGTTCAATTTGATTATCGATACAGGAAGTCAAAAGACGTGGTCTGAAGTGTTCGGTTGTAGGAATTCTCAAAACCATTGATAACAACATCCTGGTGAATTCTTTTTCAAATAACATTATAGTTTCCACTTCGTATAATTTGAATTAATTTATTATGAACCATTTGCGTCACTAATTGGTAAATTTCTTATACTTCTCTTTCTTGATTAATCTATTTATCGGTTTTCACGGTTTATATCATCTGCTTAGCTGTGATAAAGAGCTGGTTTGGTAAAAGTTTAAGTTTGGCTGTGATGAAGAGGTGGTTTGTTTGGTAAAAGTTTAAGTTTGGCTGTGATGAAGAGGTGGTTTGTTTGGTAAAAGTTTAAGTTTGGCTGTGATGAATACATTTAGTTATAGTTAAGTTAGGGAGAAATATATTTATTTACGAATTACAAGTAAAATAGGTTGCTAATTTCTTAAACTATGGTGTGTTCTATTAAGCAGGATCTGGCCCATGCTCTTTCTGAAACAAGTTATGCCACGGCAAAAATGGATACCCCTGAAATGAGTAGTTCAAATGAAAATAATGTTAAGAGGGGAGAGCAGTCAAGTTTTGTGTTTCTTTTTGGCGCTGACATTTTCTTTATTTGTTGAGTTTGTGGTACATTTTTATGACTAATGCTAATCTAATTGGTTTTCTTTCACGGATTTGATTATTAAGACTACCGAAATTGCGCAAAGAGTGGATTGAGAGGAGAGAAAAAACAGGTCTTCCAAGATGCACTCAGATGTACTATGCTAAGCGGGGAATCATTACCGAGGAGATGCGTTACTGTGCTACTCGTGAGAAGCTCGACCCAGAGTTTGTGAGGTCCGACAATTGGAGTTTCTGTTTCATTTCTGCAGTATACTTTATTTCACAAAACATTTAATTTTATATTTCATTTGTTTATTCAAAATTGCAAATAATCAGTGACTATGGGAAAATAGGCACTATTTTTTGCAACAACTTCTATCTCCATGAAGTCCTATCATGGTAAATTAAAACATTTATTTTTGGCTTAGGCTTAATGTTGTTCTGTATTTGAATTAGGTTATTGACATGTCAATTGATTTTAACACTGTTGTTGAAGAGGCACAAAGAGCTATTAAGTATGCTCATGTTCAAGCTACAAGTTATTATATGAAAGTCATGGAAGAATATGTGGCCACACATAAACAACAGTATAATAGCAGGTTTTGACTGCACCTGGTTTTTCTCCATTTCAGTATAATTCTTAATTATGTTCTATGGCATATGAGGTGAGACAAAAAACCATGAATTTCGAGTTTTCTACCTATCGGCATTGAGAAATAGAATGAATTTTTTTACATTTTATAGGTACTTAATGTTTTTTCTACACACGCGTGATTAGTCTTTTGTAAATACAAGATAGAATAATGTGTAATCTAGCAAAGTCGAAAGAACGACAATAGGGAAGGTAAAATTATGCTCCTATTACATGTAAAGCTATCTCGTGTACATTTGTGTTTTTATCAATTTAGCAGAAGATTATTTCATTTGCTCCACAGAGCTGTATAAAAGTTAGATTAAGGAATTACTTTGATGTCTTTTTGTAAGCAATTTGGAAGAGTTATTTTGAGTTGGAATCTTTTGTAAACAAGTTAATCATTAACTGAAAAATACCTATGTACTGATAGAAACAAATGTTCAGGTTGGTTGTTTATTTTTAAACCTTGTCATACTTAAAATAAATTTGAGAAAACTTTATCTTATGAGATACAGAGGTAACATGATTAATAGGCACACATTACATTATTTCCTTTTTATTTTTCAAACATTTTAGAGTTATAATATAAGGTCTTATTTTGAAAGAACCAACAAAAATGTATACAAAAGTAAATATGCATATTCTTATTCTTATAATGTAAAGCATAGAACATAATTATTGAGTTAATCTATTAGATAAGAAAGTTAATTATTCTGGAAATACCTAAAATGTCTTCGGATAAATATTGTTGGATATATATGAACAAAGATGGTCGAGTTCAGATGAATAAACTAAATTCATGACAAACTTAAACCGACTGACATTTTACGTAATAGCAACCTTTATTAAAGAAAGCCAACTGCTATTTTATATTTTCTTTGTAAAATAGGATTGGACCTATTTAATAAGATTTCTTATTAATACTACTAAATTATTTAATATATAAAATATGAAAGTATATATATATATATATATATATATATATATATATATATATATATATATATATATATATATATATATATATATATATATATATATATATATATATATATATATATATATATATATATATATATATATATATATATATATATATATATGATATTTTTTAAAAATCATTAAATAAAATAAATCTATTGACCACTTTTCTTTAAAAAATATTTATAAATAACTATGGGTGTTAGTAATAAGAGGAAGTGCACATATTTAATATAATATTAAAAATTTTAATTATATATTTAATAAAATATCAAATATTGACATAAAAAAGTGAATTACTAATATAAATATGAAAAATATATATATCTTAATAGGGGTCGCACAAAAAATAGAACATGGTAGATATTGTGTATGGCACGCGTCAAAAATATTGATCTGCCTCACAAATAAAATTAGGTTGGGGTGGGGAGGCCCACGGGCCACAACCTCTTCACTTTTAAAATTAAAAAATTATAAAAAATTATATTAATTAATAATGATGAAAAAATAAAATTATTAATTAAAATATTAAGTAATAACGAAAAATATGAAGTTACTAATCATAATATTAAATAATATCGGGAACACAAAATTACTGATAAAAATATTGAATAATAACGGAAACACAAAGTTATTGATCAAAATATTGACTAATAATAAAAACAAATTTACTATTGATTCCAATATTTTTATAAATAATGACGGAACATAAATGATGTTGTTGATTCAACTATTTTGATATATAAAAATTATAGACACCGATTTATTAGTTTTTTTTTTAAATAATAAACTTTGTTGGTAAATTCTTTTTGTCTTTCTATTATTTTATTTTTACTACATTTTAAAATAAATGTGTGTATCATACCAGTACTCATGCATACGCACGAGTAACACAACAAATACCGTGTGAAAGCACGAGTAATCAGACCAAAATCCCTTTGAACACACGGATAACACAGCAGTACCGTGTGAACGCACGGGTAAACAAGCCATAATATGTGTGGGATAAAAAACAATACTCTAGGATGAATTATGATAGTGATGGTAGTTGGATACCAACTTGTATGATAAGTATAAATAGAAATTAATTATTAATAATTATTTGTATAATTGATGCATATATATAAAAAATGCACACTTCATAGATATCTTAACGTGTTTATAAAAATATATGTCATTTTAGTTAAATTTCTAAGTTTTTTTATTAAACGATCTTATTGAATTGATCTAAATGTTTTTATGGGTACAAGACATTTTTCTATACATTCAATTATTTTTTCACGGGTACCGAACATTTTTCTATACATATTCAATTATTATTTTTTCACGGGTTCTAGATTTTTTACTATACATTTAATTATTAATTTTTTTCTGATATCAAATATTTTTCTATTAAAAAATATACATCTGAAACAAATGCGCGTCCCGTACCAGAACCCGTGCGTACGCACGGGTTTGTTACTAGTTGATTATAAAAGTTACAGCTACACAATATATAGGGCTAAGACAAGCTAGAAACATATGAGCTTAGAGCAATACATGTTGGGCCCAATTATACAGAATAGAAGAACTTATATTAGGATGAAATATCAGAGGTGGATAATATTGACATAGGTCCCACTTTTGCCCACAAAAATGGACATGTCGACCAAAAATAAGAGGTACGATCTCAATGCACATGCTATGTGGTATGCAACTCGTGCATCATCATCATCAGCATCCACAGCTGTAGCCATGTGGTGCTCATATAGATCGACCAAGAATTAAATCCTAGCATGACATGCTCTTGTGTCATCCAGCTCTTGTTGCATTTTTTCCATGTCGGCACTCAAATATGTCATCATCATGTCCAGTGCCTCAAATCTCTTGGTTTTGGAGTAGTTAAATAATTTTTTCGAGATCAGAAGATGTAGGAGGCATAACACGTCATCGAGTGTGATGGACATATCACTGATCAGGGAACCAAAGAACAGGGCATGCACGAATCCTAAACTCTAGTGTTCAAAAACTCAAACCAATGTAATTCAGTACAAACAAAAATGACATATTTATTGCATTTAAGCCTAAAATCATACCTATAAATTATTTAGGAAATGCATGCATGTGAAATCAAAACAGGAAAGAGAATGAGCAACTTACCAAAATAATGGAGTATAACTTCATGTACGTGCATTGCAGTGGAGTATAGACGTGATAAACTTCAATGCAATGGATGGAAGCTCTGAGAATACTTGAAAATGAGAAGAACATGTTTTATAAACGAAATGAGGAGAAGCTCTATGTTTCTCTATTTTTACTCTTTTGCATAAATGAAAATGGGAAGGAAGGGGGAAAGATGCAAATTTACTTAAACAGGAGCGTTTGGATTTCAATCTCCTTAGAAAATTAGAAAATTCAGAATTCGAAATCCATAATAGTTTTAAATTATGTGGTCCTGAATTTGACCATATATGTTAGGCCTCTGAGTATCTAGCTTTGGTGTGCTACTAGCTATTCTGAGTATCTAGTTTTGGTGTGCTCCAAAGATGGATAGTTGCGTATTAAATGCATCCGGATTTGAGAATTATTTTTGAAATTTTAATTGTTGTGTGTTAAATGCATCCGGATTTGAGAATTATTTTTGGAATTTCGCCAGAATGGAAGTAATTCATGAGTGCATTGAACAATCCCTTTTTGAAAAATGTAGTCATTATGTTTCAAATGGCCCAATCGAAGTGTGTACTCTAATGTGTGAGTGGCAGAAAGAGACGTAATGTAACGGGAAAATGTACACATAAAATTCATGAGGAAATAACTAAATCATGTGAGTTCCTTAAGTAGTGATACTCACATAAAACTCACCCAATATTAAATATTTACAAAAAAACTTCACTTCTTTATTTTTTTGATAAATTACTAAAACTTCACTTGATCTGTAATGGTTAGAGAGAATAAAACTATGGGATCATGTACACTAAGGGGGGAAAAATAGAAAGAACAAAAACTGTGAAATATATAACTGGATTAGATTCATGGATAACTCTGTTTCTCAATGAATAAGTAATGTTATATATAAAAAAAAATTGAATTACAATTCATCCATGAAGCTAAGAGAAAATATAATTAACACTGATTTATGCTCTCCACTTAAAACTGCACAAGTTTTTTCCCATTTTTACCAATTCTAACCTTAATGTCTTCTTTATATGGATATTGAACAAGTTAGAAAACTGCTTCTCTTTGATGCAAAGAAAGGTATATCTTTGACACCATCACTGAACAATGAAGGGAATTTACCAAATTATACATCTGTCACTGGAATGGCGAATTAGAGCTTCCAAAAGGTCTTGGTCAAAACTAGAATTTTCTCTCTGCCTTGTGAGTCAGGTTCTTTATCGTAAATGGTCGGCTTCCACCTCACTGAATGAGCTATGCGAGCTACTTTGTCGATTACTTCAGGTGCATCGCTCACCACAACAGTTCCCTCTGGCCGCAATATGCGGTCAATTTCCACCATCAAATCAACAATGTTACATCTGAAATGAAGTTGTGAAAATGGGTAAAGATTTTTATCTAGGAATTCGATCAATTCATCGAGATCTGTAAAGTAACAGGTTTTGATCCAGTAAAAAGATTTCTTAAATCGATAGATTAAGAGCTTAGGATACCGGTGGATGTGATATCAGATTAGCAGTTAAAAAAGAAAAATACCTGCTTTTACCAGAAGCTGGATCGTTAATAAGTGACTCAATGCTAGCCACATGGATCAAATCATAAGTTCGAGGGTATGTTGAAAAAGGTTCACACCTGCGAACATTATAACCGAAAAAATATATCCATTATCATTGCAATATATGAAATTTCCACAACATGTCTTATTTTTAAATCATGCCAACAAAGAAAAAGGGGAACTTTAGGCAAAAACTCACCAATCATGATAGACCCCAATAAGGCCTCTGTCAAAGATCGCATCAAGAGTAGGTGGCATTTGAGCTGGAACTACATTCATTACCCACACAGGATCAGATTTTAAGGCAGCTGCAAAACCCCCGTACAATGCATTCATGTCCATGACGTTGCGTATCGATGAAGTCCCCAACTTTATGTTCAGAGAGCTTTTATAGTGTGCAACCCTCCTCGCCCACTGCTTAGTGTCACCCTCGTATACATCAACACCGGTTTTCAGGAGAGTGGATCTTGAAGGTGCGGCAGTTAGCCTCTTTGGCCATTTTGGAATTGTTCCAACTGCATAATCTCCTTTGATAGACGATGAACTACTTACACATTTCTTCAATTTAAAATACCTACAAAATTGATCAACTTAGTTTCACAATTCAAAGTAATTAATAAGAGATATTTTAACAATGTTAGAATTAACTAGACAAGAAGAGATGCAAAGATAATAAACAGAAAAATAACTCGAACTAGCAATAGTATGCTGGAAATTACCAAGCTTGACTTAAGTCACCGGAATCATCACATAACTCGAGACCAAATTCATTTTTGTTGGGAAGACACGAATCTCCGGACGGTTTCTTCCAGATTGCAGTGTTACCATCTACAGTAATCTGTTCATAACACAAGGCTTTTGCAACAGCCTGAAGATCTGACCATTCTTTTTCCTGTTTGGCCCACCGAACAGGCGGACCGGAGATGACTAGATATCCACCAGGACGAAGTAATCTATCCACTTCAAGGAAATAAGTTGCATCTGCATGGTAAATTTTTGCATAATGAGGTGACAAGCATAGAATATTTGAGGATATACACATAAATGAGCCATGATGTAGAACTTACTGTAAGCCGTAAACGGGATCAAACACCGAGAACAGTGAACTAAGTCAAACCCAAATGCAGGAAATGGTAGTCTTCGAGTGCCAAGCATAGCAACAAAAGCCGGTATGCCTCTTTCCAAGGCAAATTGTATCTGTGATTTATGTGAATCTCTTGGAGCAAAAGACATGGCTAAAATGTTTTGAGCTAGTAAATATCCTCCAAAACTAGCAACCTGTATAAAAATGGTATGCATTTGATTGTTAAGCGGTGATAAATTCCTACGAAGCATGAATCAAGAAACGGACACTGGATAAAACTGTGGTAAGGTCTAAAAGGGAAACAGGAAAACATCTCTTACCCCACACCCCATGTCAAGTGCAGTCCTCAGAGAACCTCCCTTTATGGGAATGTATTGACTGAGTTTTTGGATATATTGCTCTGCTCCATCTGGAAACATCGTACCACCGCCAGGGAATAAAAAGTGTTGACCTTCTCGTTTCATCCATCCTTGGTGACCTTTCCTGTCAGCAATCTTGTTGTGTGGCATGTTGCTATGCCAAATCTGCACAAAATATATTATTAGCTCTGTACATAACATAGACACATCTGAAAAAAGGTGTCGTTGTAGTGTTAGTGTCCGAAATCAATACTGATACTTGTGATTACGTTTAATTTATTCATTTATTAAAATTATTACTGGTGTCTATGGATCAGTCTCAATGTTATTGTCGTGTTTCTTGTGTCTGTGCTTCATAGATTATAAGTACTTTAATAGAGATAGATAATCACAATGCCATTGTCATTTTGCAAAACTCATGGTTCATCCAAACATAACAAGCAAACAAACATTAGCAACTTTACATACTTTTAACAATATCTAAACAAAGCAATGAATTAACACTAAACCTTATGCATGCTTTCTGGCCACGGCACAGGGATCCGGTACCCCTTAGGCGGCGGAATCAAGCATAGCGCTGTCTCCTCCGGCAGAGGACAATGTCTCTCCCTATAGTAATTCATCTCCCTACTGAGCTGACTATTCCTCCTAGGATCCTCACACGGCATGTGGTCCGCCTCACTTGCAGGACAAGCCTCGATGATCTGCCCGTTCGCCATCCCCTCCTCAATCGCCACCACAAGGCGAATGTGCTGTTGCGGGTCGACGGTGGATGGACCGACTACCCGGCGGCCACCAAGGGTGGTGTAAAAGAGAACAAAGAAGAGAAAGAGTAAGGAAAAGAAAGCAATAGAAATGAGGTCTAGGAGACGCCATTGACGCGTGTTTGTGCGCTTCCAAGGTGGGAAATTGGGGTGACCCATTTTGAGGAAGAAGATGGATCTGATTAATAAGCCATTTGGGTATTCGGTTTTGATGTCAAAATCGGTTTTTTTTTTTTTTTTATGGAGGGAATCAAAAGGGTGTTTATGAAATTCTGTGATTGAATAATGCAGAGTTTATAGATTGATTTCAGTGTGTATGAGTGTGATTTTTTTTGTTATGAAGTGTTGTTGTTGGTGGTTTTGTTTTTGGATGCGGGAATGAGACAGGATTTAAGAGTGAGATGTGAAAGAATAGAGAGGACGGTGCAGGATCTGGTTATCCTCCTGATCTGGTTTTGGATTATTCTAATCATAACTATGACAAGATTCATGTTGGGTTTAAAAGAATGAGTTGTTAATTTAGCTTTTTAAAAGGGAAAATCAATTTTAAAGATCTAGAATTATTTTATACTGATTTCTAATTTTAAATATTATTTTTAAATTTAAATTTAATGTTCAACTTAAATTTATATAAAATTAATTAAACATATATCAGATTATAATCTATGTATATGTGTCATTAATTTCAATATTTATTGAGTTGTTTCCTCAATAATCTATTTGAGTCTGTCTTTCTTTATTTTATTTTATTTTATTTTCTTCTTCTCTTGATTATCTTTTAAATTATTTGGCTTTGTCCTGTAAATTTCTCTTGTCTTGTTTGAGTTTGACCTCTTGAATTATAACTTTCACCTGTGTTTTGTCCCATTTGTTAGAGGTTTATCACATATTTAATTGAGATTTATTTGATTATTTTAAAAACCTAAAGAGTTGCATTAGTGAGTGGAAAAAGACAAAATGTGAATATTATAGAAAAGGTCATCATTGAGTGATATATATAGGTGATATATTTTTCGAATGTAAACACTTAATAAGTGGTGAGGTTTTTTTTTAATTATCTTATTAATATTATTATTATTATTATTATTATTATTATTATTATTATTATTATTATTATTATTATTATTATGGTTTTCTTCTTATTTGTTTGATTATTGTGACACTTGAACTATTGTTGAAATCATGAGTAAAAGTGAAATAAACCCACCTTCCCCTAGAACCGTTTCTTTTATAACACTCAGAAATATTGCATACTCAAGAATGATTGAACACTCAAATGAATTCATTGAGAGAAGAGTTTATGAATCAAAGAGATGTTCACATCATTGAAAAACTTTCTCATGAAGATGAATTTGACACTGAGGGTGAAAGAAGCCTTATATATCATACTATCCCGTTTAAATATCACTGTAGTTTAAATAATTTTCATACAAATTTATATTTTATTACATCCGTTTTAAAATGACTGCTGCTTAAAAAAATTTCACACAAATTAAAAAATATAATATAAAATATTTCAGTTTTACTAAATTAGTCATAAGATAATGCTAACTTGTGTCCTAGGAGCACAAGTTAAGAAATAGTACTCCCTCCGTCTCATAATTTTATTTTTTTTTTTAATTATTTTTTCAAAACAAAGTTTGAATAAGTGGGATGTTATAAAAATTGATGTCATTAATGCAGTTTGTTCATTCTTATTGCAGAGCTGGATTCCTTCTAACTACAATACGAACACCATTGTTCTTATTCCTAACACTAACTCTGCGTGTTCTTTGAATTAGTTTAGGCCTATAGCGCTGGCAAATTTTAAACACAAGATCATCACTAAGATTCTCGCTAACAGACTTTCTTCCATCCTTTCTTCCTTAATTTCTCCTGAGCAAAAAGGATTCGTTCATGGTAGAAATATTAAGGACTACATGCGGATGACATTATGATTTTTTTTCGAGGGGACCATAAATCTCTAACCGCCATTGATGCTTTCTTACTATTGAAGAGTAATTCAATATTCAGAAGATGAGCATCAGAAGTTCTGATGTGAGCTGATCTTCTGATGGTTACTCAGAAGATGTTGTTGACCAGAAGATTTTATCTTTTGGGTCCCATTAGCTTAGCTGTTTAGTAGTAAAGGTACTTTAGTATTTTGTAGTACTGTACTGTTTGTACCTTAGACTTGTTCACTAAGTTTACTGTTTTAGGGCTTATGTGGCAAGATTTTCTTTTTCTATAAATAGCCTTGTAATAGATATCATTAATAGTAGAATACAACATTTATTCTCTCATCTCTTTTGCGCCGTTATTCTATTATTCTCTTTGTCATCATCTTTATTCATTGTGCACCAACACTTACATGATTATGCTTCTTATTCTGGACAATTTTGTAACTTTGCTAAATCCCTTATTTTTGCAGGTGGGATACCTCTTGCTAGACATCAAAGATTAGCGGATTTGCTGGGATTCTCTATTGTCTTTCCCCCGTTCATATATCTCGGGGCTCCAATCTTCATTGGCCGGCCGAATGCTTCTCATTTTCAATTTGTGGCGGACATAATTCGTATGAAGCTTGCGGCTTGGAAAGCCAGTTTGTTATCCATGGCGGGAAGAGTCCAATTGGTGAAAGTCGTCATTCACAATATGATGATTCATTGTATGACTGTATACAATTGGCCGGCTAGCATTATCAAAAATATCGATACATGGATGCGCAATTTCATTTGGAGTGGTAATTTGGATAAGAAAAAGTTAGTTACGGTAGCTTGGAAAATTTGTTGCAAAGATCTTAAAGAGGGAGGTTTAGGTATTAAATCTCTTAGGAATTTTAATACAGCTTCTAATGCTCTTCTTTGTTGGAATTTCTTGAGAAACAAACAAGACTGGGCTCTGTTATTGGCTTCCAAAGTTTGAAGAAACAACAATTTCATCAATTATTTCACCAGTTCCTCCATCTGGAGTAGCATCAAAGGCTCTGTTAATATTGTGTTGGAGAACTCCCAGCGGGTTATCGGCAATGGAAAATCCACTTTCTTTTGGCTGGATAATTGGCTCGGAGACTCATTGGTGAATATTTTCAATATTCCAAAGGTCTTCCACCGACACCTCACCTCGAAAATCTGCGACTATGTTGATAATAATAATAATTGGAGCTTTCATGATAATGTAATCACAGCTTTTCCTAGTCTCCTTGAGAGGATAAAAAATATTAATCTTCCCCTTATTGTGGCGGAGGACGATCTGATCTGGAAGGAGCTAGCTCATGGTCATTTAAATCCCAAAACTGCTTACAGGTTCTTTCAATCTTCAACGCCGGCAGCCTTGTGGAAAATATTTCAATGGAATCCGAATGTTCCTCCTTCTCAATCTATGATTATGTGGTGTCTTATCAATAACAAAATCTCGACGGATGAGAATATGTCGATTCATGGTTTTGCTTTTCCCTCTATCTGCCATCTCTGTAATTCAAACCAGGAAACTTCTCAGCACATTTTCTTTGATTGCGTTTATGTTCGAAAAATATGGGACTGGCTTAAAGGAGTTATTGACACTCATATGTAGTTCCTATCTATTAAGGACTGCTATGACATGGTCACTTCCAGCAGCTATCCTCAGGCAGGGGTGGTTCTTACGGCTTGCATTATCAATGTTTTCGTGCAAGTTTGGAAAGCTAGAAACCTGGCGAGGTTTGAAGATAAGGTCACACATTGGAAAATCTGTATTATTAATATCCGTGCGATGGCCAAGATGGTTGGTAATAATACGAAAAAATCCTCTAACTCTTCTATGATAAATTTCTCTCTACTCAAAAGATTTGATATCAGGATAAATCCGTCTAGAACTATCCGTTACATTGAGGTGTTAAGGTCTCCTCCGCCGGTGGGATGGATAAAAGGAAACATTGATGGGGTGGCTACCGGTTCCCCCTCTCTTAGCTCTTGTGTGGGTATATTTAGAGACCACAGGGGTGATCATCTTGGAAGCTTTTGCAATTTCTTGGGGGAATGGATAGCGGAGTTGGCGGAGTTTGGTGCTGTTATGGTGGCTATTGAGAAAGCCCAAGACTACGGATGACAGAAGGTATGGCTTGAATCGGATTTCATCATTGTTGTTAATGCATTCTCTAACTCTAACTTAGTGCCTTGGATTATCAAGTCTCATTGGCTTAAGTGTCGGTCTTACACGCTTTCAATAGATTTCATGATCACTCATATTTATAGAGAAGCCAATTTTTGTGTCGATATCTTGACTAGTTTAGGTCTTAAACTTATAAATTTTACTTGGTTCTCTCACATTGTTCCGAATATTCGTAGGAAATTCTTTCTTGACAAGGATGGTACCCCTAGACTTAGATTTCTTCATTAAGGGGTTTTGGTTTGGTTCCCCCTTGTGTTCTTGTAATCCCTTTTTGTTTTAATATATACTTTCTTTTGGTTTAAAAAAAAAGTGGATTTCTTAACTTGTGCCTTTGGGGCACAAATTAGCGTTACCCATTAGTTATATTAAAATGTTGAGAGTAGTGTAAAGAGTAATAATTAAAAAACATAATTGAAAAAGTAATCACTTCTACATTCTATATTGAAAAGTGAGAATAATTAACAAATTACAATGTTGAAAAGTGAAAATGACAATCATTTTAAAACAAATTTTATTTGCTAAAAAAACAATCATTTTGAAAGAGATGAATTTTATTTGCTAAAACAAGAATCATTTTGGAAGGGAGGGAGTAGGAAGTTCCCAAATTTAGATACATAATTTAGTTTGGTTTTTTAAAAAGAATTTAAAATTCGATTAGTATTAATGCAGAGTTATTCAAAGACATTTAATTTGGTGCAGTTTTTTTTTTAACTTTATTAATTCAATTTGCAGTTTGTTTGAATATGGTTTTGTTCTTGGTAGAGATATTAAAGATAGCATTTGCCTCACTTCTGAGGCCATTAATATTCTAAATAATAAATGCTACAGTGGTAATATTGCCCTGAAAATAGACATATCTAAGGCTTTTGTGGGTGGATTCACACTATTTTACACTCTGCAATAGGATTCACTCTTAGTTGTAAAATAGTGTGACACACTATTTTACACTCTGCAAATCTTTCTATTGGATTTAATGGCAGGCAAGCTGGGTATTTTAAATGTAGTAATGGTGTTAGGCAGGGGGGCCCTTTGTATCCTCTACTTTTCGGCCGGGCTAAAGAGGTGTTGAGTATAGACATATCTCATCTTGTGAATACCAATCAAATCAATCTCATAAAGGCCTCTAGGACTGTGTTTGTTCCTTCACACACCTTGTATGCTGATGATATAATGATATTTTGTAGAGGGGGTCATAAACTCTAAATGCCATTGCTAATCTCTTAAAAGAATATGCCAACTGTTCTGGGCAATTTTGTAACAATGCCAAGTATCTCATTTATACAGGTGGCATGTCTTTGGAGAGATTTAAATCTTTAGCTGATTTAATAGGATTCAATATGGCCAGCCCTCCTTTCATTTATCTAGGGGCCCCTATTTTTGTTAGTAGACCTAAACCTGTGCACTTCCTTTTTGTTGCAGATAAAATAAAGCTGAAAATGGCCAGTTGGAAAGCTAGTCTTCTATCCATGGCTGGAAGGCTTCAGTTGGTGAAATCAGTTGTTCAAAGCATGATGGTGCACTGCATTACAGTATATAGATGGCCTGGGACCCTTATGAAGCAGATAACAACTTGGATAAGAAACTTCATCTGGAGTGGAAATTTGGAGCAGAAAAAAATAGTGATTGTTGCTTGGAAATAATGTTGTAAGAATTTGAAAGAAGGAGGTCTTGGTCTAAAATCTCTTGAGGTCTTCAACTCTGCCACCAAGTTACATCTATTCTGGAAATTTGCAAAGGGAAACAAATGTTGGTCTCTCCTGTTAGCAGCTCGGGTTTTCGAGGCAGAAGACCAATTTCTTATCGTATAAGCTCCTCAATTTGGAACAGTATCAAGGACAAATATCAGACTGTGATAGATAACTCAAAATGGATCATTGGTGATGGTAAACAAATCAACTTCTGGCTGGATCATTGGTTAGAGGCTCCTTTGGCAAATTTATTCAAAATCCCAGAAACTTTTCACAAGAACATGACTGTTATGGTCAATGACTGGATTGTTGACAAAAGATGGTGCATACCTGATAATGTCCTTGCCGCTTATCCAATTTTGGGGACTCTTGTGGAGACTATGGTCATTCCAGATATAAAGATTGAAGATTCTATTATTTGGCAAAATGTGGAAAATGGATATCTAAGCTTGAAGCTGGCCTATGATTTCTACCAGACACATCTTCCTGCGAGGGTTCTTTTCTCTTTTCCTTGGAATAAATGTGTGCCTCCAACCCAGTCCATGATCGTTTGGAGAATAGCTTATGATAAAATGCTCACTGATGAGCATTTGGCTGTTAGAGGATTCCATCTTCCTTCTATGTGTTCTTTATGCCAAGATAACATTGAAACTACTTCACATATTTTCTTTCAATGCAAATATGTCACTAACATTTGGAATTGGCTGGTTCAGAAACTTCACTTCAATGGCATGATAAATGGTTTGCAGGACTGCTTGAAATTGATTAAACCATGTTGGTCACCTCAAGGTAAAGATGTCGCTTTGTCTTGCATCTGCAACGTGTTTTATTATGTCTGGCGGGCGAGAAATTCGAGCAAATTCAATGACAAAATTCTGCACTGGAAATCAAGCATCAGTAGTATCATTTCAAGGGCCAGGATGGCGGGAAACACAACTCATAGTTGTTCAAATAGTAGTATGATCAGCTTTACTATCCTTAAGGGCTTTGATGTTTCTATTAGTCCGAGCAAGCTGTTGCGTACGATGGATGTTTTTTGGAGTCCTCCCCCAAAAGGATGGATTAAGGTAAATGTGGACGGTCTTGCTAGAGGCACACCGTCGTTGATTGCTTGTGGTGGCATTTTCCATAATAAGGATGTTGTGCATATAGGAAGTTTCTGCCACTTCTTGGGAGAAGGTGATGCAGCCATGGCCGAGTTATTTGCAGCGATTGTTGCCATTGAAAAAGCAAAACAATTGGGCCTTAAGAAAGCATTTTCTGATTCAAGCATGATCCCTTAGAAGATTAGATCTCGTTGGCTCTGTTGTAGTGCGTATACTCTCACGATTTAGGATTGTCCATTGGTAGATTCTCTTGATTTTCATACGTTCATTCTGTTATAGTTAAAGATTACCTCTTAGACAAGGATGGTACCCCTAGGCTTCGCTATTAAGGAGTATTGGCTTGGTCCCCCTTGTGTAACATGTTTTCCTCTTTTATTTTAATGATATTTTCAGTTTAATATATATATATATATATATATATATATATATATATATATATATATATATATATATATATATATATCAACCCATTCTCAAAAGGTGTGCGTACACCAAGTGAATCAAAACAAAAGTACGCCATACTATTGTCTAACGTTCTGCACAAATGTACGTTTGCCGCCTGGACAATCAAAGAATGCAAAGCAATATTCTTTTAAATTCAGTATAGAACCTTCATCTATGTCAATGCCTATGAAAAAACTAAAAACCTTGGGCCTAATAAGATAAATTCACGATCACAGCCTCCTACCACCTCTTGACCTACTCGCTTCGTACTTGAGGATACTGGATCTCAGGAACATCGACTGAAGATCTCGATCAAATTCTCTTCCAGTTTCTAGAACCCTTTGAAAGGTGGCCTTCCTTTGATCTGCATGTCGTGCATACATAACCTTGTTGTGTGAATCAATTCGCGCCTGCAAGACCATAATTAGATACATAAGCAATGCTTATCTGGTACCTGCAATTTTTAGACTAAAAGGCATTTCACTAATAATTAAACTGGGTTGGACAACGGAAAATTGAGGAAACCAAAGAACCTGTATCTGATTATCAGTAATCAAAGTCCCGAGTTCTTTTTGAAGTCCAGCAGCAGTTGTCTTGAATGCATCAGCCATCATGTTCAAATCAACAGACACAAATGGGAGTGTATACTGGATAAGAGCTTTCTGACGGATTAGATCATAAAGTGTCTCAACATGGGAATGCAAATGTATGTCCAGTAACAAGTTTGATTTTAAGTTCCCTAGGTACTCCAGACACACTGCATAACGGCTGCCAAAAAGGAAGAAAAGGTATTAGTTGGATGAGAGATAAGCACAAAAAACAGTTTGAATAGCATGTCATTTATAAGTGGTGAAATAATGTACTTCTAAATCTTAAAAGAAGCCAACCCCTTTTCACCAAAACAATACTACCATAGAATATACTTTGAAAAAAAGATATACAAATCAAACTCGCAGGGTTCAGATATGAAGTTCAAGTAACGGCATTTTCCATAACCACCACCCCCACCCCTTCAATAACACAAGAGATTCCCACTAATTACATAGGACATGGATAAATGTATTACACTAATAATCAATCATTAAAAATAGCCAACCAGCAAAAACAATTTTAAGTTTGGATCTGCAGTTCTATAATGTCGCTTGTTATATTTAAAGATGTCCGTAACATACAAATAACACTTGTCAATTTATTGCAGCACATAACAAATGTCAAGTAATAGTGTAATACTATTCTCCATGCATACACTTCAATTCATTATTCTTAATTCCATGCTCATTTTCACAAAAATAAAGCTAGGCACAATATATTATTACAAACTACATATCCTAGGCAATCCAATTCTACCAAGCGAAGGGTACTGATAAATCTATTTTTAATTCATTTAAGCAAGAAAAAAGGAAGGTGATGAGTGGAGATAACTCAGCAGAGAAAAAAGAAAGTGCAACAACTTACCTTGCGTAAAAATTATTTATAAGTTCTCTTACTTCAGGCACTAACTCTAAGAAATTCCTGAAGACGGTATTGTCTATAACTTTGTTCTGCAAATAAAAGAAAACTAAATCAGAGAGGCAACATAATCAATGTCTAATAATTGCCATTTACAAGCAGAATATAAACTGAGAACATGCCTTTAACTCTGTCCGATCAAATGTAGCAAGTGCGCAAAGTCCTCCATACATAGCAACATCTTGAGATGAAATCACTTCATTATAGTGACTCCCTAGTTCGGGGCTAGTCTCTATAAACTGAATTAGATAATGAAAACAGTCACCAAAAAGTTATAAACAATAATGTGAACATTTTATCACTATTCAATCATTGATAAATAATATTGAATCCTCAACTATTGGGAGATTGTATACCTTGTGCAACAATTAATATTATTTAAAGAATGTATATCTCATGCAATAACTAATACGAGTGATCATAATGATTTCAATCACATGTAAAATGAAAATGATAGATTATACAGATTAGGAGACTTTGAACAATGTGAAAATCAGTATTCTCTTTTTTGGTCAATTATAGTCCTGGTCACTAATATCAAAATGACTTAACTTTTAATAAATAACAATTAGCAACAATTAGCGCAGGACATTTTCCACACGAGAATGAGATGCCACCTCTATTCACACAATCATTACCATTGCACCGTATACTTCTACCACAAGCAGGGACAAAACCAGCGTCATAATATTGAATAAATGAGATATATTGAAGAATTAACATCCTAGACATATGTAATTCATAACAAACCATAATCAAAATCAAGTAATGCATTATCCTCACGCAGCTTGATCAAACTTTTACCAAGTAACTCACTCTTTCATTGCCCCCAACTATAGCAGAGCAAATAATTTTCTTGTCCCTCCTCTCCACGGCCAGAGGATGATGCCAGTTAGTCATAACAATATAGTGGACTGAACAGGATATAGACACTTGTCATATAACATGTTAAAGGAGACCCCATGGATGGCTATAGAAATAGACCTGGGTTTCTGTCAGCATAAAGACTCAAGTTTTATTTCACTTTCTTCAGAACAACAGTGCTTGCTTCATAATGAAGCATTGGAAAGGAAACCTTCTGCATGTGGACAGGACCTTTCTGAACAGCCCCAATGTCTCTTCTAATGCTCTCAATCCTCAGTGCTTTATGATTAGTATTACTGACCCAAACTAATTACTCAGTAAAAAAATGAGCTAAAACTAAAACCCAACCCTAAAATAATTAGGGTAACAACATCTGCCCGCTCTCTTACTTTTTTATGCTACCATTTTCTGTTCTAATTATGTATTCTTTGTTTTCATCTTTTTCTATGTTTCCTTCATTTGCTTAAATTATGTTTAATTACTTTAAGTTTTAACTTGCCTACCATGCATCCGCCATAATAGGCTGTTTGTTACACCATGAATAATGTGGATTGGCTCACTGCCATAGTCCACCATCCCACAATGGCAACACTGATCTAACCCATTAGCTCAAAATATACATCAGCCTTTGAAACTTTAAACCAAAATGTTATCATAAGAAAATGCAGTCACAATCACAATTGAAATAAACAAATACTAGCATTGAACAAACCTTTCGAGCAGCAAGCTTATACTTTTTGGAAAACAGATTTGATAACCCCGCAGCACAACGCAGCTTTGCAACTGTTACCGTGTCAAGGGGTTCCACTGTCTGTTCCGCCTTGCTAATATAGCTGTTAATATGGGAAAACTGACCCATCTCAATGCTGACCAGAATCGCACACATACACGTCTGAATACAGTGCTTCATTGTAGTGCAATAATCTCGGGTCCGAATGTAATTCTTAAGAGCTTCCGTTAATTGCCCATGAGCATAGTAAAAATCTCCAAAATCATTGTACCCCATTCTTATACTCTCTTTAATCAAGTTAGTCTGCAAACAATAAAATGAAATCAACATGAATAAAAATATAATACCTATAATCTCAAATCAAACTCAAAAAAATATAATAAAATACAGCAAACAAAAAAACCAATATCAATAATATTAAAGATACATATTGCACAATGAACTAGACCTAAGAGATTGAAAACAACAAAACCTAAAAACCTAAAATTGAGAAATGTACAACTATAGAAGAAAATGTATACCCTGAAGGAATTAAGCTCAGTCTCGAGTTTCTCCTTCTTCAGCTCTGCTTTTTTATTAATGTTCAGATACCAAGCGTCGTCTACGGCATAGTCAGGTCCCAAACGGCCACTAATCTTGTTAACGACTTCCCTCATGAGTGACGTATCCTCTCCCTGTTTGATTTCGTCGAAGGCCATACGAAGCGCGTCCAACTGCATCGTCAAATTTTCGCCGCAGTGTTTGGCAATGAAGAGGAGTCGGGAGATCTTGGTGCGGCCGGAGTAGAGGCTAGCGTAGGCCTCGATGTCGAATTGGTCTGCGCTGATGATCTGACGGTGGTTAGGGCGATTTTCGTCGTCGCCGCCATTGGCGTAGATTTCGTCGTCGATGAGAGCGGAGATGTCGTCGTCGGTGTTCATGTTGGTTAGGGGAGGAACCCTAGCGGAGGAAGTGGGGGTTTGGGGTTTTTTGCGGTGGCGAGAGAAGTGAGTGTGTTCTGTGTAGTGTGAGAAGAGTGCGGAACCAAATACTCAATCGCTGTTAGAGTGTTAGCTCTACGGAAGGAATTTAAAATTAAAATAAAATAAAAAATCAAATGATGGTGACAGAGTCTTGTAATTGCAAATAGTTGTGTGACATGTGTAATTGTTGTTAAACTCCAGTTAAATTTATCATTGCTAAGTAATAATTAAAAAATTAATTTTTTTAAAAACTATAATTTATAAGAGAAAATAGAGTATGCACTTACCGTGTAAAATAAAATACTTTTACACTCTTAATCAATTAGACGCGTGTATCCAACCAAGTCACATTTTTAATTTAAAAAGATTGATATGATATGGTAGAATGTTATAATTTTATTGGATGATGATGTAAAACTAATCTATCAAAAGACCAAAATACCCAACCAAATATCATTACCATATTTTTGCAAAACCAAGTAAGTATTATGGTATTTTTTGTGAAATTTCCTGTATATTATACCGTATATTTCAAATTTTCTGGTAGAATACACCGAAAATTTCTAAATTTCTGATATATTCATTTACTAATATTCATACCGGATTTTTAAATTTCTGGTACCCATAATAATACATGCGAAATCAAGTAAGTTTTACGATATTTTTTGTGAAATTTCTGGTATATTCTACCGTAAATTTCAAAAAAAATCGGTAGAATATACTGGAAATTTCTAAATTTCTGGTATATTCATTTACTAATATTCATACCGGATTTTAAAATTTCCGGTACCCATAATAATACTGGAAATTTCGAAATTTTTGGTATTTCTGTTTTTTTTTTTAAATTGCTAATTTCTTTATATTTTTAAAATTTCGCAGTGAGGACCAGAGGCAAGGATGGTTCTATTGCGAGACAGACCACGGATAGAGCTGCTGATGAGGCGCCCGCCTCAGAGTTACGAGTTGGACGCCTTCCTCCAACCAGTTCTAAACGGAAACGGATGGCAGAGCAGCATGCAATGAGGGGGTTCAGCACACCTCACTGTCGAACTGGTAGAGCATCCACTACTGTGGAGGAGCAGGTGGTTCAAGGTGAGGTTGTTGAGGTTGTGGATGTGGTGCCTGAGGTTGGGGAGCAGGTGGCAGTGGTTCGGGAGTCGATGATCGAGGTAGAGGAGTCGGTAGCTGTGGTTCGGGAGCCGGTGACTGAGGTAGAGGAGTCGGTAGCTGAGGTAGAGGTTGAGGTGGCTGAAGATCAGATAGGTTAGGAGCGGTGATGCAGGAGACAGACACCACCACCGGTGCATCTACAGAGCCATCAATACACATTGGTGGAGCTTTCCCCAAAGGACCTTCTGACAGGTCGTTGTTGACGGGATACGCTGACCATGTCGCTTATAGGATATGGCAAGGCAAGGTATGTAACATTGCTTAAGTGATTAATTTTTTTACGCAATTTGACTTTTGATAATTTGTTTTAATTGTAATTTTTTGTGAAAAACGATCAGAGTTGAAGGTCGCTTCTCATAGGTCGAAGTTGAAAAACTTCCCTGAGAGACCGATGCCTGAGCAGGTGAGGAAGATAGTTGAGGACTTCCATCTGATGGACTTTGCTGGATGCTCCCTGACGATGTTGGACGCCTCACTGTTATCAGCTTTTGTTGAGACGTGGCACCCGGAGACATCATTCTTCCATCTTCCATATGGGGAAATAACGGTGACTCTGGATGATGTGGATACCTTATTTCACCTTCCAATTGTGGGTACGTTTTTCACACCAGTTCATGCGACGGCGATGTAGATGGTTGTGGATACGTTGGAGGTTGATGAGGCAAAGGTGTTGACTGAGTTTGGTGAGATTCAGGGCTTTCACCTTAGGATGTCTTGGTTGAGGAGGATTTATCATAAGCTTGTGGATGCAGGGAGGTACCAGGCTTCCACTAGGGCGTACATGCTACATCTAGTGGCGTATACTCTCTTTGGGACAAGTCTGGAGTTTATATAGATGTATGATATCTTTCTCTATTCAGCGCCTTTGACACACCGTGTTGGGCTTGGGGAGTGGCGGCTTCGACGATGTTGTACACGGTGCTTGATGTTGCATCTCGTCTTGACACCAGACAACTTGCTGGTTACCTGAGCTTGTTATAGGTATATTATAATTTTTACATGGTTTTTTGTGTTTTATTATAATTTATATGAGCTTGATGATGTTAATTTATGCAGTGTTGGATATACGAGCACTTCCCTCACATTTGTGAGCGGAAGATCCAGCGTGTTACGGCTGCTGACCCTTGTGCAAAGAGGTGGAAGGCCAAGCAGGCCATTCCAGGAAGGTTGATCGAGTACAAATGGAGGTTGGACCCTCTGACGCTGGATGATGTCATATGGACACCGTATACAGGTCATCATCGTCATCGTCCTTTAGATGTATCTTCCTTATATTAAGGGTATGTCAGATGGGAGAGCCATGTGGCTAGACACTTACCTGAGAGGTGTCTATTATAGTATGGTTATAGACAGGGCATCCCACGTTCAATCCTAGAGGCTCTAGTAGATAGCATTGATCGGTGGTTTTAGAGTCACATCATCAGCTCCTCCGTGAGATCACAGATACAGCCGTTGAGGTTTAGCAGCCTGGCCAATGCCATGATGGATACCTGGAGTGGTTCCACAGTGTGTCACACTCTTGGGTCATACCACCTGGCGCAACATATAATGTTCCAAGGCCTTCATCTCCACCTCCCGTTATGAATTCTATTTATACAAATGGTGGTGAATTCTAGACCACACATATGTGTCGGTGCAACCAGGACCCTTGAAAATTGTTGGCAAAATCTCAACCGTTGAAAAAAACTAATATTGAAACATACCGAAAATTTCAGTTAGAATGAAATTTCCGGTACTCCATAGAAATTTGAAATATACGGTATACCGGAAATTTCATTATAACAAAAATTTCCTGTATGTTTCACCGGAAATTTCAGTATAACTGAAAAATCTAGTATCTTGTACCGGAAATTTTGCAGCCTTTACCGGAAAATTTGCAGCCTTTATCGGAAATTACTTGTATCTCGCCAAGGGTAAATTTGGAATAAAAGAAAATGGGGTGTCATGTATAAAAATAAGGGTGGCATGTAGATTCCTCCATATCTTCATTATGAGAGAGTTTTTCATGTCACCTCTAAATTTAACTTCCTACTCCCCCTCCCCATTTTTGATAATATCTATATTATTTTTGACAAAATTTTAGTAAAAAAGTGTGAACGGAAAATCTGGTAGAACAAATAAAATTATCAAAAATTCAGTAGTGTATGGATAAAGCTTGGTATGCATTTATACCGTTTTTTTAAAATCGGTGTGTGGAAAAACTTACCAATTTTTAAAAAAACCACCATGTTGTACTGGATTTTTGTAAAACTTTGAAAAATTCGGTAGTAAACTTATCGGGTTTTTTAACACCTCATGTACTTACCAGACTTTTAAAGGAGCTGCAAAAAATTCGGTAGTGTAATTTTATGGGTTGAGATTTTACTGACAGTTGTGTGTGGTTCATAATAAATCCAAAATTATATAAATAGATATCATGTGTTATTAACAAAAAAAATATCTTAAAATGCCTCAGTATTAGTTTATGGCATGTGTGTACTTCAATAGAGTGAAACCTCTAGTTGATTTTGGGCTCCCGGAGAAAATTACATGTCCCGCTGTTCTGATATCCAAATTGAATAATATGTTTCTCGACATCGAGAATAGAAAGGTGAGTAAGATCGAGTTTCTTACACCATGGATTGATATTGATGGAAGGGTGAAATGTGATCGTATGGAGTTGAACAATGATGATGACTTTAAGGTTATGTGGAGAACATATCACTGTAAACTAACAAAAGGACTGGTCGAGTTTGATGCGACAATTTATAGATTTATGGACGATATAATCAAGATGTTACCCAAAAAAACATCTTTCAATGCCCTCTGATGGAATAGAAGGGATTGCTCATAGGGTATCCTTGATATACCAAAGTAGCGCAGACACCTCTTAGGTAAGTGTCTAGCTACTAAGGTCTCTTATCGACAATAACCAGAAAAGTAAGGTGTCATTGAAATCCTGATGTACTCTATGATCTGTGTATGGTGTCCAGATGACATAATCTACAGTCAACGCATCAATCCTCTTCTTGTACTCCAGAACATTGCCTAGGTGAGTGTGCTTTCACTTCTATCTCTTGGACCATGTGGAGTCAACAATGGTAGGAATAACTTTTCTATCATAAATAGAAGGGAAATGCTCGTGTATCCAACATTAACCTCACGAACATCTGCAAATAAAAAAAAAAGTCATAAATAAGAACCAAATTAATAAGTAAAAAATCATACTTGAAATAGACTTATATAATTTGCAAGCTTCATAGTCTCAAAGACAATTGCCTCTCCAAGTTTAGAATATAACGCAATTGGTGTAACATGTCCTCATGCTCAACTGTCATGGACAAGGCTACTAAGCAGCCACATATACTTAAGATCGATATGTACATGAGATGTATCCACTATTATAGTATATCCTACAAGATGTAGATTGTATACCCTAGCGGTTGCCTAATACATTGACAAATGCACTAAATCACCGTACATATCCCATGGCCAAAATAGGCGAAAGTGAGTAACCCTGTTAACCACACATTCCTTTATCATGTGCTCCTCAATAAATGTTAAGTCATATATAGCAGTAGGGGTGGCAAACGGACATGCCTTCACGTTTAGGCCCTCCCCGCAAAAGCCCGCGAAAAAACGAGGTTGGGCGGGCATATTTGAGAGTGCGGGTCTAAAAGCTTGTCCCGCCCCGCAAAAAAGTGAGGGCGGGACGAGAAAGGCATTTCGGGAATTGAAATTTTTAGGCATAAAAATAGTAAAATTGTATAAAAACTCATGCCCGCCAAAGCCCGCAATAAACAAGACGGGATGGGGCAGACACATTAAAGAGAGCGGGCCTGAAACCTTGTCCCGCCTTATAAAAAAGTGCGGGGAAAACGGGCTTTACCCGCAGGTCGGGACATTTTGCCACCCTTATATAGCAGTAATACATGCTAGCTATTGGCTAGTGTGAGAAGCAATGAAGAAATTATCTTCCAGAAGAATGTGGAATAGAGAGGAGACATCATCCAAGGTAATCATCATCTTGCCAAACATAAGATGGAAGAAATATGTCTTACCATGCCATCGCTCGTTAAAGGTTGTCAATAGTTCACTGTCGAGCATCGTCAGCGAACATCGAGGTATCTAAGAACTTTTTCAGCTCCTTCCATAGGTGGGCACTTTCAGCGGCATTCGGTCCTGTAATAAACAAAGTAAAAAAACATCAGTTATTTTCAACGTATCACTAATAATAAAGTCAAGTTCAACATAACATATACATATCTCTATATGTCATAATATGAATGCCACATGATTGGCATATACAATGAGCACCAAACGGACATTAGGCCCTCCAAGAAACCATTCATCTGCGTGTACTGATAGCTCCGTCGAAGCCAAAGTGGTAACCTCTACATCAACCGGAGGAGTAACCTCTGTATTACCTATAGCAGGCAAAGTAATCTCCATATCACCCATAGCAGGCTCCTTAATATTCGACCGAGGAGTAACCTTTTTATCATTTGTAGCACTAGTCTCATAGTGATGGGGCACCTCTATCTCAACCACCATCCACTTGTAGTCCTTATGTGTTGCATAGACATCCTCAAGAAACGACTGATTATCAGGATCTCTGGTTCATCCCTTAGCATTTCTAGATCCTCTACATCGAATATTGTGGGGTGCACGAAATTGCTCGGCCGCCATCTGCCTCTTATAATAACTAGTCGGGCAGTCTTCCTACCAGAATATGTGAGTCCTCAACATCATCTACCTTTGCAGAAGCTATCGTTGCAGCAATTCCAGCTATATCACGCTGCCTAGAAGCAATCGTGTTGTCTAATCCTCTGGTCCTTATTGCATATACAAAAAACAATGTAACTTAGACTACCAAAATTTTAAAAAAATTCAGAAAACTTTACAGTTTTCCTAAAAAATTAAATGTTCGATTAACCTAAGCAACATTTGTTCATTGCCAGTTTTTTCAAAATCTCCGGTATAAATACTTGCATTTTTACCAAGTTTTTAATAAATTATGGTAGAAACACATATAATTTTACCGATGTTTACAAAATATTCAGTAGAAAATATGCATTTTTATCGAAATTTTCAAAATATTCGGTAAAAATATGCATGAGAAGCATGAGTTTTACCAAACATTTCAAAAAATAGGTAAAGTTGCATGTTTTTTCCCAAAAAAATCGATAAAATTGGATACTCACTAGTCAAAAGTTTGGTAGTTTGAATTAAAATTCCAATATGAATAAGAGTTTTTCAAAAAAAAAAACTCAAAATGTTACAGTAGAATAGTGAAGGGATTTTTATATTTGGCAAGGTTAATATGGTAGTATCATAATATTTGGGGGTGTCACGTTAAATTTAGGGGTGGCATGATAAATTCTCTCATTATGAGAGGCGTTTTTCTATTATGTGAGCTATAATATTATTTTTGGGTGGTGATCACTACACCTCGTGTAGTGATCATACACCCAATGAAAATTCTAAAATGTCCTTCCTATACTCCATCCATATTCTTAAATCCACCCTGACTCCCGTGCCCCAAATTTAATAATGAAAACCTAAATTAGTTGGTGGCAGTGTACCACATCATTTTACCCAACGAATATATTTAAAAACAGAGTTACAAAAATTCCAATATATAAACAGGATGTCACATTTACTACGTCAACAACATTTAATCGCATATGAAGGTAGACAACCTTCCTTCTGGGTTACCTGTACATTACCAACATAGGGCATTCATACAAAAGGGATGAGATATCAAATAATATAATCGGATGTATGATGATTACTATGCTAGAATCAGTTCATGCAAGTCACCGCTTCACAACTTTTAAACAACGTTTATCACAACAAAATCATCAACATACTATAACAACTATTTTATCATCACAACAACTCAAAATGCAACTTGGAATGCGACTCGTTACGATGAACATGCATGTGGTACCAACGAAGAAATGCCCCCAACTTAATAATTGCCAATTAAATAAAGGCATCAACAATGCATAAGCCTTCAACTTACAACTTTTTCCGGTCTATGACAACTTACAGAGCATAAGCTCTCAATTTTTAAGCTATAAATGCAACCACGTATGAATGCAACAACAACACAACAACAACACAACACAAATCGACTTTGGCATAAGCCTATAACTTGATTTTGCCAATTAATGGAGGCAACACAACAACATCCATCACTACCTGCAAATCCACATCAACAATATTTACATTACAACAACTTTGTACAATTCTCGGTTTCAACTGAGATATTCGCAAACACTCCGCCTAATTTATTCCGACAATTAGACTATATTCAGCCAGATAATTCTCTGGTACAACTACTAATATTTTCTGCTCTGTTATATCAGTTAGTACAGCTGTCAACAAATGTATATTGATAATGGTATTGTTCTACTGTCAATTAGCCTCCACTATTTTCTGTAATTTACCTACTCATTGTTCATTGCTAATTAGTACTACCTGATAGCCATACCCTTTCCACTATTAATTTACTATATTAATTTCTGTTATGATTGTCTGCTAAATATCTTTTTCTAATGTTGCTAACATGTCCAACTAAATAGATCTTGTTTTCCTTTCATTCACCTACATGTGCTACTACTAAGCATGTTTATAATTTAATTAACATTGCTAGCTACTACATGTTTCAGGGACTTATTAAAATAAAAGCATAAAAATATTATGGTGGCACTCATCATCACTAGGGGCCAAAGCCCCTATCCTCTTCTACACCAGGGGGTGAGCGCCCCTCCCTCACACTTTTATAGGGGCATCCGCCCCTCTTCATGGTGGCAGATGCCCCTTCCTATCTTACACACTTAATTTTTTTAAATCAAATCACTATGGAGCTCGCCACTTAATATTGTGGCACTCGTCCCTGCTATAATGTGTATAAGAAATTCACCGTTTTCATCCAAAACTCAGTCGATTCTTCAATGGATTTTCCCCTTGATTAATCATGCCAAGTTCGAAACATCACAGGATAAACTATTCACTTATAGTTTACCTAAATTTTCCAATTAATTCCTACAACCACACAACAACTTATAATTTTCCTATATCAGTATCAAATTATTAAATTGAATTTAACTCAAATATCAGGGCAACATTCTTATCATAGAAATTCATGGATCAACACAACATAATCACAATCATACAACAGAGTCATCAACTCAACACAACGTAATAACTGCAATTATATAAATAGAACTAAATTCCCACATACCAATCATCATAATTCTATTATATAGTCAGAACCTCACCCTTACCTTAGATTTAAGGTTGCTCTATGATCTACCGGTTGAAACCTAGCTTTTTGCCTCTTCTCTCATCCTTGCAGCTTCTCACGTTCCAACTTTTCTTCCCTTCTTTCTCTTTCTACTTTCTAATTAACTTAATTCTTATATAACTAAACCTCATAATTAATTATTTTCAATGGGCCTAACTTCCACACCCCATATTTTCTATTTTAACCATCGAAACAAGCCCAATAATTAAATAAACTTCACTCTATTATTATTAATATATTATTAATCAACTAATTAATCAGCTAAAATACTAATAACAACTATTCGGCAATTAACAACATTTTGCAACGTCGAAAAATAAATCGAAATAATTTAATTAAATAATTAATTCAATTAACGGGTGTTACAGGGCAGGTATTGCTTAAAACCTCTCCTTCCCGCCCTACCCCCGTTGCCATACTAACCTCATGTATTCTCTTGATATATTTCAGATTTAATTCTCTAGTATTGTAAGCGGGAAAACGAATTTGATTATCACCTTGCATATATATATATATATATATATATATATATATATATATATATATATATATATATATATATATATATATATATATATATTCATGCTTTTCATGATCAAACAACCTTATTTTGAAAAAGCTACAAAAATCTCATTTCATTGTTAAGATTTTTACTTCAAAAATAACATTCTTCTGTATTTTGGCATAAAATAATTTAACAAAAGATGCTGAAATTTCAGGTAATGTATTACATTGCTAATCGATTTAGATCATTTGGTTTTTGAGCTAAAAAACGAGCGTTACGTCCAGAATTCAAAATCTGAATTATGTTCAAACTATGTCAGGAAAGTGAAATTTTGATTATTCTGTTATGGAGTTTTATGTTGTTATGATTGGTTGTAGTTATGGTGCATCCAAATGTTATTTTAGACACTACTTTATCTGTGGATGTTAAACTAGGTAATGTTCATTTAGAAGTTAGAAAATAATTTACAAATAAACAGGATTTGTTATATGTGAACATATGCTTCAATGGATTCACACAAAGGCTATGAAGTTAAGGTTCACCATTGTAATTGAGAGGTTGGATTCTTGTTATGATAGAATACAAGAATTTGTAATGATGAGATGTAAAATAAGTGGCAAGTATAAACAATTATTGGAGAGTTGAAATGCGATGACATAAGAACAAGGAAATGTAAGTGTCCTTTTAAGTTGCGCGGGTACCTCAAGGAGAATAATACACATACATTGGATGTGATTTGTGGTATGCATAATCATGATTTTGTTACAAATTAGTCTATCACCCCATTATATATCGTTTGAATTCTGAAGAGGTAGCTCGTGCTCATGCACGCGTTCTTCATGTTCCCTCCAGACACCAGATTGTAGATATTTTCACCAAATGACTTACTCGTGTTCTCTTTGATGATTTTTGAACCAGTATAAGTGTCTGTGAACCTCCCGCTTCAACTGCGGAGGTGTGATAGAATATAATATTTTGTCATAATTAGTTTCCTGTAATTATGTTGTATCATAATTAGATAGTTGATCAAATGTTACACATTAATGTATATTTATATTATTCACATGAATGAGAAACACAAACATTCCATTATCTTACATATTTATGGATGATTTCATGTTTTGGATGATTTCATGTTTTGTGGTGAAGCTTATTGATTGACCTTTTTTTTACCAATGTCAAAACATATTCTTGTAACTAGTAAGATATTCATGCGCTCGCACGGGTAAATTCATTTTGATAAAATATAAAATATATTTAGATATATACGTATTTTAAAATGAGTTTCTTAATTGTAAAATGAACCATGTTCATATAAATTTAATTGATTAAAATAAAATATGTATTGTATTGACAGTGACACGTGAGTTAAAATATTTTATTATTTAAAAATTTGATATCAATATATAATACTAAAAAAAATTATTTAATGTCAATGAATAATAATTAAAATATGTTTCGAGATACAAAGTAAAAGAATGTATACTTCTTAAATTGGATTGTTAACATTATTATTTGTCTGTAATAAAATTATAAATTTTATCTCTCAAATAAAGATAATTGTTGGGTAAAATAAAATAGGTAATATGATATAGTGGCCCGTGAGATGGAAAGCAAATTTTGTGATAAAATAAATTAATAATTTTATTAAAATTATAAAATATACTAATTGATATTTTTAGTGATAATATATCAAATATCTACATTCTTTTGAATATATTATTTTATAATCTTACTTAGTCAAATATACCATGTAGCATATACTTATAATAAATGTAAACATCTTCCACAAATTAATGGTATAAATTCAAAAATATATATTAATGAAAAGAGTTTAAAGGTAGTGCTCAAAGTGTAAACTAACTTTACACATACAATCAATCAAAATCCTTATACTTGTCATGTCATATTAGTATTTTTTAATTAAAATTGTGTTTTAATTGGATACATGATTGTGATTGGTTAACAGCGTAAAAATATTTTACACTGTCAGTGCATATCCTTTTTTCTCTAATGAAAATATATATTAGATTTATAAAAGTAGGATATATGCTATTTTTATTTTTTAAGAAAAATCATATATTATTAAAAAAAGAATATATTTAATATCATATTAAAAACATAATAAATTTTTATTTTCATAGAAAACAATATATATTTTGATTTAAAATTATTTATGCTTTTTTATTCAAAACAATATATTATAAAAAAAGTATATTATATGTTTATTAACAACAGTATATTATTTGTTTATTGAAAATTTGAATATACTTTATTTATATTATATTATGATATATATTAAAAATGTATATTATATATTTATCAAAAACAATATATTATATGTTTTTTAAAAAACAATATAATATTAAAAACAGATTATATTATATGTTTACTAATAATATTATATTATATTTTTATTAAAAATAGTGTAACTTGTTTATTAAAAGTACAATTATATTGTTAATTTTTTATTTTTATTCAAGTCATTTTATATATTTATTTATATTATAATATATATTAAAAATAGTATAAACAAAATATAATTAAACAACATAATATATTATATATTGTTTTTAAAAAACCAAAATAATAATTTTCTTGTTGCCGTGTGTGATTTAAATTAAATTTATTGGTGATAGGTTAATCCAGATGAAAAGAAACGTTTAAAGTATTGTCACATAAATGACTTTTCCTTATGTAGTGTGTTTAAAATTAGAAACGAAAATATTTTAATTTAAACATCTGTGAATTCTTATCTACCCAATTCTAAAAGTTGGGTAAGGTTACCTCATTTATAAAATGTTTTGAAAACAACAAATATTTGTAGTATTTTAATAAATAATTAAATGTGTTAAATGAGATGGAATGATGTGATTGGTTGAATTTATACTACCCAACTTTTTAAGATGGATAGCTAGAGAAGTTGTCCCCTTCACAAATATATGACCAACAAAATCAAAGTAATGCCACATAAATGAGTTTGTCATTTTGAATATGATATTTTATGATAACATATATTTATAATATATTTAAACATCTTCTGCGAATTAATGATATAAGTCCGAAAAAATATATTAATGGTATAATATATTAGGTTTATAAAAGTAGGATATATTTTATTTTTATTTTTGAAAACAGAATATATTTTTTATTATTAAGAAAAAGAATATATTTATATATTATGAAAAAGAATATAATATAATTTTCATTAAAAACAATATACTATATATTTTTATTCAAAATATTTTATATTTTTAACACAAAGCAATATATTATATGTTTATTAAAAATAATATATTATTTGTTATGAAAAATAGTATATTATATGTTTATTAAAAATAGAGTATTATTTGTTTATTAAAAATCCAAATTATATTATATTATTAATAAAAATAAAATATATATTATAATATATATTAAAAACAGTATATTATCTATTTATTAAAAACAATATATTATATATTTATTAAAAAACAACATAATTTTGAAAACACATTATATTATATATTTACTAAAATTATTATTTTATATTTTTATTAAAAATAGAGTAAAATGTTTATTAAAAATATTTTTTTTATTAAGTCATTTTATATTCCAGTGTGTCACATATAAATAAATATGATTAGAGAACACTAGAAGGAAAAATAATTTGACATATGTGATAGTTAATCGGCTAAATAGATTGTTTAAAAATAATGAAAGTACACATTTCATTAATGAAAAATGAGAATGACCGAGACACTTGTGTTGAATCCATTGTAAGACATAAGAATGAAACATGAATTTTTGACAGAATTTGGATAATACTTAAAAATTTGACATTTCATTTCATGTAGGGGTGACAATAAAATCCATTAAGAGAATATCCATTCAATTCATCCTATAATTTATCTATCCGATCCATCCATTAAACAAAAATAAAATTTAATGGATTGGTTCAATCCATCCATAAAACTATCTAGATGGATTCAATCCATCCATCTCATTTTATAAATCCAATAAATTTTAATTTATTATTAATTGAATTAATTTTTTACTAAATAAAAACTTAAAATTAAATAATTTCTTAACATTTTTTTTACGTCAATAACTATGTACTTGTATGCTATACATCAAATATATATATATATATATATATATATATATATATATATATATATATATATATATATATATATATATATATATATATATATATATATATATATATATATATATATATATATATATATATATATATATATACTACAGTACCTAATTTAATATGCAGAGAAGTTTGTTTTCTCCTTAAAAAAAATATGATGCTCAGACATGACCTTGTTTATAATTAACTTAATATTAACGTTAAAATTACGCATTATATTTATTTAATTTAATATTCATGTAAAATAGTTTAATTAGTACTAGTACGCATTGAATTTTAATTTTTTTTTATGAATTAGTTAATGGAGAAGTTAATTGATTAGAATTAAATACAGAGATAAATATTTATAATTAAAAGAATTTTAAAAAAGTTTCATAAAAAAATTGTTTATTTAATGAAGGCAGAAGATGACACCTTTTAACCATTTTCCATTTTATATATCAGAAATATATCCATTATTTATTTAATGAATATGAAAATTAAAAATTACTTATAAATATAAATAAATGAAGATAGTATACTATAACATTCATTCACTATTCATCAGCAACTCCAATTTTATTTTTTGTTGCAATGTTCTAAGAAGTACAATGAGAATGAAAAATATTTCTCTCCAATTATTATACTTTATAAACTTACTGATACATTTTTTCCAAAGATCAAGAAAATGAAACACATTTTTCAATTTAAAAGATTGAAGGTCAATGTCTCCGCAACCATCAACACCAACACAAGTTTGAGAATCATGTGCAACAATAACATAACATAAGCAATGCTGGAAAGAGAGGTATACTTCAAAATAAATCAACCGTCATGTGACGAGTTGCAACAGAATGAAGAATCCAAACACCTCTAGCTCCACATAAGCACCTTTCAAGATTGAAACTGACAATAGATTTATCTTTTGACATATTGGTCAATGACATCAGACTATGTGTTGTTTCACTCTTGCTGTCCCAAAACAGTTTTCACTTTGCAAACTATATAGATTAGATAGATAGATAAGCCCCCAAACAATTTTTTGGAGGCAATAATTGCTATAATGAAATTTTCACTTTGCAAAAACCCCATAAACTGGGTTGGAAAAGAATAATTAAAGTTGCTGAAATTATGTTGACATGAAGAAAAAAAAAACACAGACATCCAAAAGGAAAATCAAATTAGAGCTTTCTGTGTTGATTTTTATCAGGTGCTGGTGCTGTCCAATACTTCTTAACTGCTATCAATATCTTTTCTCTTTCAAGTGGCCCATTTTCATGATCTACAATTCTACCATCCCATTGCATTGCATCCAAAAATCTCTTTACTTTCAACAACATATCAACGTCGTCGCGGATAATGACACTCCCTTGTGGCCTCAAAATCCTATCCATCTCAAGAAGAATGTCCTCTATTTTACATCTGTTCTCATAGAGGCTAAAAACAGAAGCAGCATGTATGAAGTCATAGGTTCGAGGATATGTAGACATGGCTTCACACCTAAATGGAGACAAAAGTAGTTACAAAAGCTACTATTAGTGGGAAGTCCTAGAGAAAAAAAGCTAATATAAAAGTGCACAATTATAAAGGTATCAAATTATCCAACTATAAATTTTAGTGAGCTAAGATTAGGATGCACTTTAGATTAAGTTAATGGTGGACACAAAACTTATGCACTTTACATATAATGCACTCACTTTTGAAAAGATTCATGCTGCAAATCTAGTTAGGCAAATAAAAAGCTACTTTCCACTCTAACAAAATAAAAGCTACTTTGTACTCAATTATGTATGTAACAGTTATTTCTTAGCTCAATTATGAAAATGGGCTGGTAAATGAAAGAAAAATATACCAGTTCTGATATGTTCCGATCAATCCGCGTTCAAAAACGATGCCGAGTGTGTTGATCTCGGCCTCGACGGGAGCAACATTCATGACCCAAACTGGATCATCAATCATGGCAGCTGCAAAGCCTCCCAAGTAAGCATTCATATCAAGCAAATTACGGAATCTCCCGGGTTCGGCTAGCTGATAATCAAGTGTCTTGTAGTATGCAACTCTCTTTTTCCATAACTCGGTATTTTCTTTGAACATCTCAGCTGTGATTCCTTTCAAACTTCCACTGCTAATCCTTGGTGGAATTGCTGTTAGTCTAGCAGGCCAGTTAGTTAATCCTCCACCACTGACATCTTTTACGTTGGTTACGTCAGGAAGTGGTGTCAAACATGTATTCATTTTGGTGTACCTGAAATGGAAAAAGATAAATGTTCATGAACAAGAAAGGAACCATAGAGAAACATGAGTATAAAAATTCATTTAGAAGGGTCCAAAAGAATCTCCACTTTTGACAAAGAAATAAGATTATACAACTCAAACTCTTTATCATATTAGTGGTTTTGGTATCACTGCCAAACTCTATTTGGCAGCAAGCATAATTTACTTTTCATTTTTCACTCTGAAAAGAGAAACTGCAAAAGCAAAATCAAAATCAGTAGAACAAGTAACCATAGAAAAAGGTATAATACCATGCTGAATCAGGATCCTCTGCATTACAAAAGGGTCTATTCTTGAAGACCTTTCTTGTTATTTTGCAATGTATATGATTAGTTGGTTTTTGCCATATTGCAATGTCACCTTTCTGTACAAGTTTTTTCCAACATAGACTTTTCGCCACTCTCTCAATTGAAACCTGTTCGTCATTGAGACTCTCGCGAGTTCTCTCCCAACCTTTCCAATGGACCTCCCAATTAATCGGCGGCCCTGATAGAATCCAATACCCTCCCGGACGTAGAACTCTATCAACTTCAGTCAAATAAATTCCATCTACAAAACAAAAATATCAAGTTGACACTTAGGTATCGGACCCAGACACATATTAGATATCATAGACATGTAAACATATCTGAACATGTATTAGATACCATATACATATGAACACATCTCACACATACGTGTCTGACACAAACACGTACTAATATTAACACCAGATACATTTTCAATATGAAGTGTCGGCGGATAGTTACCATTTTTCCCCCACGGAATGAGGCAACGCGAACAATGAGCCATGTCAAAGGATCTTGAAGGGTAAGGAAGCCTAATTGAGGCAATAACACCAATCAATGCAGGAACTCCTCGTTCAAGAGCAAATTGAACTTGAGCTTCATGTGTATCTCTTGGTGCAAATGACACTGCTATTATGTCACGAGGCAAAAGATAAGCTCCCCAACTTGCAACCTGATTAATTAAACATTTGTCACATTAATTAACTTATGCTAATTAAATTGATTTGTACTTTGCTTCAATTAAGTAACACATTCCATGTTTCTCTAAAATTGGGCACATAATTAATCACACATGTGATGTGACTATACAAATATTACCACAACTCGAAGTAACTTAGAAATTAGGCGAGAGTATACATGATTGAGACTTCTCAACAAACAACATAATCCAAAAGTTAGTTATCGTTATGATTAGCACTAAGTGAATTCAAAACACAATATTAAAATTGTTAAGTAATAGTTTAATAGTCTTTGAGCAAAAACTCTAGGATTTCAACTAAGTAAAACAATAAAAAATTGTACCTTTTTTTAAGTTTGGTTTACGTGAAACTTTACTTCAATTTGAAGAATTTAAGAAAATTGTTTTGCAATCTAGTTATAGTTCTAAAGTGGACCCTATATTATACACTTTTTTTCTCTCTACGAAAAGGACAATTTCATAGTTGAGTCTATGATGTGACTAATATACTCTAACTACATATATTTCAATTTTAAAGCATTGAATTATGCCATATCCATTTTTAGTTTAGAGTCTGAGAAAATTCCTTCACGTCTTTAGGATAAGATAGACAACTCAGTCACAATAATACACTAAAAAAATAAAATAAAATAGTGACATAGAAGCCTGATTTATGTATATTCACAATCAATTAGAAAATATCAAAAATACAAACAAACAAAAAAGTCAAATGTAGAAAATTTATAAATACTGACGTATGGAGAGCATGATTTACGCATATATTCACAAACAACTAGAAAATGCCAATAAAAAATACTTAAAAAGTCAAATGTAAGAAATTTATATAAAATGATATAAATAAATATTTGCAAAACTAGTGACAACATGGTGAAATATAAAATCAATGGATTCCACCTGTTTTGCATAATTATTACCAAAATCATATACCATGTTCTTTTCTCAAAGTTATCAAAATCATAAATATATATTTTCCATAAATAATTATTCCTCAAAAGGTATGGTATATTATACAAATGAAATATCTAATATTTATTGATTTAGATTCCAATTAACCTATATTCACTTTTTTATTCTTGAATTCTAAATAAAGGCAAAATCAAAAATCATTTATTACTAAAATCAAAGTCTACCTAAAAAAGTTGGAAAAAAAATCAAAGGAAAATTTTGGATTTGTTAGCTCTAACTTTAAATAAGGACCAATCACTTTTTTTATCTTGGTGAACCACCCGGTTCATAAATATTGACCATATATCATATATGCATGCATAACACTAGAAGAACAAAATAGTTAAAAAAACCCGGTTCAAGAAAAACGTACCCCACAACCGGTATCTATAGCGGTTCGGATGGACCCATCTTTCAGATTAATGAGTTTTCCTATATCATCAATGTATGCACCCGCGCCACGTGGAAACATGGTCCCACCGCCGGGAAACATGAACCGGTCCCCTTCGAACCGGACCCAATTCTGGTTCTTTTTCTCGATCGTCAATTCCTTATGCGGTACGTTAGCATACCAAGCCCATTCACGGCTCTCCGGCCACCGCGGCGGAACACGGTAGCCAAACGGCGCCGGAATACGACACTGGAGAATTTCGTTCTTTTCCGGACAGTGTCTCTCCCGATAGACTAAATTCTCCCGAGGGAATTTTAATGATCTCTTTACGTCCTCGCATGGAGTGTACTCTGAGAGTTTTGCGTCACATACCGGAGCGTGGATTACACGCGCTGTGGTTTCGGATGGTTCGGGATTCTGGTGGTGAATGGAGAAATCAAGAGCGGTGGTGGAAGATGATATTGGGATAGAGGTGGAGTTGGTTTGTGGACAGTTGGGGCGGATGGTGGTGGTACTGGTAGGTGAGAAGAGGTTTTTGCCGGAGATGGCGGCGGTGGTGGTGGCGGGGGAGTTTTGCCAGAGGCCGAGGAGGTAAAAGAAAGTGCAGAGAAAGATGGTGAAGGTGAAAAAGTAGAGTCTTGGGAGAGATTTATTGGTTTTCTTGTTGGTGAAATTGTGAAAAAGATTTGATCCCAATGAATTCGCCATGTATTGTTTGGTTGAAGAGAAACGGTGAGAAAGAAAAAGAAAATGGTGAGAGAGAGTTACGAAACCATGAACGTTACTCGTTCATGAGGGTGACGGGGTTATATACACTATTATGTAAGGTTATGGATTGTATATATAGAGAGAAAGAGAAAGAGAAAGAGAAAGAGAAAGAGAGAGAAAGAGGGTCCTATGTTGGTTTGGACTGGGGTGTGTCAGAATAGACGGCTTGTTAACGACATGAGCAAATAAATTTTTATTCTTTTTGTAGTTTTTTTTGTTGTTGTGGGGGGAGATGAACAATTAATTAATTTTAGATTTTCTTTTTCTTTAAATTAAAAGGAAAGAATATTTTTGAATTTTAATGTCGAATAAATATCTTGTTTTTCTTTCTAATATATTTGATAAAAGCGGAAAATTTATAATCTTAATATTATAAACTATGGGTATTTTAAGAACGAGTTTGTTTCAGCTTTTTAGATTTTTTTTTTATATTTTTGAAAATAGATTTTATAAAATTGTTTTTTTGAGTGAAGACCCATTTTAATCCCTCACAAAATTCACAGAGGTCAGATTAGACCATGAGAAAAAAAGGTCTCTATTAAATCCTTATAAAATTTAACTAAGACATGTTAGTCCCTCTACTAATATTTTTTTAAAATTTTTTTTTTTACTTTTGAACCGTGACTGGACTGCTAGTGAAGACCCACTTTAGTCTCTCACAATAAAGGGAGAGTCCAAATTAGTCCCCGAGAAAAAAAGCTCTATTTAATTCCTCACAAAATTTAATCAAGTCATGTTAGTTCCTCTTTTAATATTTTTCCAAATCGATTTTTCTTATTTTTAAACAGTGTCTGGACTTGACAAGATAGATCTGCTTTCAAAAATTTAGTACCAAGTCAAAGGTTGAGTTCCTTTGCACATGGTCTTCAGAGTTCGAATTTCCACCAGAAGTTGAGTTACCTAGTTATAAGACATTGAACATATGTTAGTATACCTAATTGTTCATTAAATACTTTGTTATCATCACAGGGAAATTGTATAAACCAATTTTCTTCCAACATATCATGTGTATTATTTTCACCTCAAGTATTATTTACAAAAGTAAGAAATTATCCTAAATCACTCTAGTAGCGGAACTAAACCTTCCTAAAAGATCATGAACAACTGAAACAATAACAACACCTAATACACAATAATACATAAAAAACCATAGTCACCCACCTATAAGCCTGATAATAAACCCAACAAAGAAAAAATGTTATGGTATCATAATAATTTATCTACAATCCCTTCATAAATAATTTCAAATCAACAATCATAAAATAGGAGTCCAGTTACAGTTTAAAAATAAGAAAAAATCGATTTGAAAAAAATATTAAAAGAGGGACTAACATGGCTTGATTAAATTTTGTAAGGGATTAAATAGAGATCTTTTTTCTCATGGACTAATTTGGACCCTCCCTTTTTTGTAAGGGACTAAAATGGATCTTCAATGACAGTCTAGTCACGGTTCAAAACTTAAAAAAAACAATTTAAAAAAATATTAGTACAGGGACTAATATGACTCGGTTAAATTTTATAAGAGATTTAATAGAGACTTTTTTTTCTCAGGGACTTATCTGACCTCTGCAGTTTTTGCGAGAGACTAAAATGGACCTTCACTCTTGTTTTTTTAATATTGTTGTTTTGGATTAGGCCTATGTCTGACCTACCGTCGGGCAGAGCCCAGTCCAACATACCGCGATGAAGGTCCAACAAGAGCGATCTAAACAGCAGTAGCCGTTGGGGAGCTTCGTTCTCACCCACGTGCACATCCAAGGGCACGTGGCCAATTGCCTTCCAAAAGAACCAGTCATGCACCTTCTGATATTCACGGGGTGTTGAGCTAGGACGCAGGTCACGCGCTGATTTTTCCCTGCCCACGTAGGATCCTGTTTTGGGCATGTAAATCCAACCCAAAATAAGGGATCTCGGCCCAGCGCTGGGACTATAAATACCCTCTTCCATAAGAGGGTCCAATATTCACTTCCATTCCCTACTTCGTGCTTGCTTTCTCACTTTGAACCTCACTTTGGCATCGAAGTGTCTTGCATGTACACCCCCTCATCCTCTTTGGACCGATCATAGTCAAGTGTTGCAGACCACAAAGATCTTTTGATCCCAATAAGATCAATTAAATTTTTTTATATTTGTTTTTTCTGAATTAAAAAACTAATTCTGACATTTTATAACATAAACTTACATTATTGAAGATCAAAATATAGTCGAAATCACAATTATTTCAAATAGTTGTATTTCAAAAATGATTTTTATAAAAAAACTATTTGAAATAGCTTCAAAATTAAGTGATTTTTTGAAATTTTGATATCCAAAAAAAGTTTTGATAAAATGATGAAATTCCTAAAATAACATTTTAAGAATAATTATTCAAACCAAATTTTTATTTGAAACTTTTATGAATTTTTTTTTTTTAAGTTTACACAAATTGTTGTTTTCACTAAATCATGTGCCATCAAGGAAAAAAATCATTAATCAAATTTTAAAAATATATATTTTAATTTCAATCATTAAATATAAATTCAATTGTTGTTATTCTCATATTATATATATATATATATATATATATATATATATATATATATATATATATATATATATATATATATATATATATATATATATATATATATATATATATATATATATATATATATATATATATATATATATATGAGTATATCTAGTGAGAAATGAGAACTATCAATATCAACCATCAAATCTAATTAATCTTAAGATTTATTAATTCTATATTAAACAAATATTAACAATTTTTTTCTATTATGGTCAATATTAAATATTTCTTTCTAGCAATATTTTCTATTTGTTTTAATTATTAGAATATTATCAAAATAGAATAATATTTTTGAAAATATTATCACAATATATTTTATTCTCGTTATAATTCTAACTCCTAAAATATTGATTTTAATTTGATCAAAAATCTATTTTGATTGAAAAAAATAATTTTATTTATGTTTTATTTATTTTATACTTTAGAATTGATATATTTTTATTCATTACTTAATTTTGAATAATACATATAATCTTTAAGGTATACTTTAGAACTCATATAATTTTATTCATGACATAATCATAAATGCCATATAATTACTTTATGACCTACATTTTTATTTAATTAAAGATATTGAATATAGTTAGAGAAAATGGGTGATGCACTGACAGTGTAAAAAAGTTTTACACTGTCAACCAATCACAACCATGAATCAGTATAAATGAGATTTTAATTTTTTAAAAAATGATATGACATTGCAAAACGATTTGTTTCTATTGGATGACAGTGTAAAATTTTGTTACACTGTCAGTGCACTACCTTTAACTTTAACCTCATATAGTTATATTATTACTTATACTTTAATTTTGTTGATTTATGTATTTTTAAGTTCGGATTTTTTTTTAATTTTGCAAGTTTTTGTATTGTGACCATTTAAAATTAAAACAAAATTATTAATTTATGTTATATATTATAATTTGATTAAAAATATTAAGAGTGTGAAATTATTACCTATATTTAAATTTGGTTAATTTATTAATTTGCAAGTTTGATAATTATTACTATTAGTATTTTTTAAAATAAAGTATACTATTGTGATAATATTCTAATTCTAATGATAATTATCATTGCAAATAGAAAATATTTTCGGAAAGATTGTCTTTTTGTTAAAATTTTAAACATTGAGCACAAAAGAGAAAATATAATAATATGTTCTTTATATAGGATTAATAAATCTTATGAGTGATAAATAAAATTAAAATATAGGTGATAAATCATAATATGTTTTAATTTAAAATTATCATAATAGTAAAATTTGAAAGAAAATGAATTTGCAAAGAAATAAATCAACTAAATTAAAATATAAGTAATAATTTCTATTTATGCAATATTTTTAATCAAATAAAAATATGAGTAATAAAAAAAATGTATTTTATTTATAAAGTTCATAGTAATAGAACATGCAAAAATAAAAAAATTTAAACTTGCAAATAAATAAATCAACCAAATTAAAATATAGGTAATAATTTTAGATAATAAGTTTACATTCTTCATTAATTTTAATTTAAAAAACTATAGGTGATAAAGTGTTATATTTATAATTATGTAATGAATAAAACTCAACAAATTCTAAAGTTTTAATTAAAGACATAAATTAAAGATTATATTCATAGTATTGTTTAAAGTTAAATAATGAATAAAATTATATAAATTCTAAAATATAAAATAAATATGTTATAAATAAATTTCCAATAAAAATAGATTATAAATCAAATTAAAATCAATAGTTTAGGACTTAGAATAATAGTGACGATAAAAAAATTGTGACAATATTTAAATATTAAGCATAATATTTCCAAAAATATTCTTCAATTGTGATAATATTTTAATAATTAAAATAAATAAAAAATATTTTTGAAAAAATTTTCTTTTTATGGAATTTTTAAATATTGACTAAAATAGGCAAAAATTCAGTAATGTACACTTAATATAGAATTAATAAATCTTAAGTATTAAATAAATCCGACGGTTAATATTGATAGTTCTAATTTCTCACAATTGTCAAATCCCACCAAATGCAGTCTTAATAAAGAGGGGGTTGAATAGACCTTTCCCTTCTTAAAAATTAATTTGAAAACAAAGTTTGACAGCAGAAATTTAAAGACCTTTTAGAAGAGAGTACACATTTTATATCAATGTGCGGAGAATTTTAAAGGAATGTACAACAATGATAAATTCATTTAAACAATAGTGTAAGAGTTTTTCTAACCATATTCAAACAGAGATAATTAAATATAACTTGATTAACTAAAAGAACAATATAAGATTGAATTTTTTAGCCCCCATAAATTATTATTTGTTGTTTCTTTTTTATAACTTCTCTTCAAAATTAATGTCAATTAATTTTTGTCTACTAATACATTAATTTACAACCAATATTAAATATATAATTTTTTAAAATCAAGTTTTTGTTTATTTCTATTTCTCTTAAAAAATTACAATATTATAGAAATAAATTTTTAAATGTTTTATTAAAAAATTAAATATTTTAGTAAGTTTTGTTAATAAAATAAATTAATCATGTCTAAAACATTTAAAATTTTAAATATTGATTGCTTAGCTATTAAGACAAGTAATTTTTCTTAGCTATTAAGAAAAATAGTTATTAAGATGTTTTTCTTAACTAATTGTATTGACTTTTATGTTTTTTGTCTTGAAAAAATTTATAATTATGTAAATAAAGAGGGCATATTTGATAATTCTAGACCACCCAAAAATCATTTCTATGATAAAAACTTTTATATATTTTGAGTTATTTTTATCATTTAAATTATGTATTTTGTAAAAATTTGTAACTTTTTTCTTCAATTAAAATATGTACATTATTTTTTAGCTCCCGCCGAAGATAATTTCTGAATCTTCTACTGAACACATCCATACGCTTAAACATTCAATCACTATTAATAAAAAAGGAAATGCTAATCAGTGCCCTAAGAGCAATGGTTAAAACTTTAAAATTGAAATATTAAAATTTTTATAAAATATATTCTTTTTTAGGAATGTTTAACCATTGCCCAGAGGGCAGGGGTTAGCAACACCCTAATAGAAATTACACCTAATTACATGCACACAGGGTCGGCCCAATCTGTTTTTTTAAAATGAGGCTTTTAAAATATTAATTTTGTGGTTGCTAAGAGTTGAGTCAAGACCAAAAGGAAAAGAGGTCTATATTTTATCAAATCAACTACAATAATATATGTAACTCAAGTATCAATATATATTTTTATAATTAAAAGAAAAAAATTTGAGGCCTTTTTTAGACCCAAACTTTTGAGGCCTAAAGCCGTAACTTGGCCTTTGGGCCGGCCCTGCATGCACACTCCTAAAAAAGCAATAAACCTAGAGCATGTAAATCTATACATAAATATAAATTAAAAGGATCAAGTAAAAGAGATTATACACTAGATTTATATTGGTTCAGTGCATATCATTTCTTACACTTAATTCAATCTTCAATGACAAGTCATAAATTTTTTATTTTTTCCTCCACTATGAATTTTATTACAATGTTCTTTTATATAGATGATAATCACAAATCAAAGTTGAAAACTTCTTTTTCTTGACTTTCTTTTAATTGCACACAACTCACAAGGTCATAACTCCTCCAAGACCCATGATCTTGTGCGTTTACACATTTTTACAGATCTTCTAGCACTCCAAGATTATGTACGCAACAATATTCACTCAATTCTACCGAGATTTTCTTATACTAGTCTTGATATGTTGGCAAATATTATAAACTTCAAAAACTCTTGGATAAGACATCTTATTTTTCTTGACTATAATTGAATTTCTAGAAATCCACAATCGGATTATATTATCTGAAAAACCTTCATAAAAATATTAGAACACTTAATGAATCGATTCACAACAAAAACTCACACTCTCTCTTAGAGTTTGAGCAACACTCATCAATTATGTTTTAGTTTGAAGTGGAAAATGAAGTTTCATAAAATTTCACTCAAAAATAATTTTTTTCACGCAAGAGATTAACACTTAGAAACAATTTCTTCAAGGTTTTTCTAAGAGGTATTTTTGTGTGAATAATGAACACTAAATAGTGTAGAGAGAGGGGGTTTCTGTATGTGCTAGAGATAAGACATACAAATAGTGTAAACATGGTCATTTGATATGAGTTAAGGACAAAAGGATCGATTCAAATCTAGTGAGAGAATAATTTGAATTAAGAAAAGAAAACTCAAAATTTTGTTTGGGTAATATTGATTTGAGTCATGTGATTCAAATCACAGTCAATTATAATCCAGATCATATTTCTAGAAACCATTTGGAAGAAAAAAATTCATTCATGATTTGAACCAAACCAAGCCACGATTCGAATATAAACACCTCATGATTTGAGTCAAGTGATGGTGTGATTTGAATTAAGGATTTTCATGACTCAAATCATGTTTGTATAAGTCAAAATTGTTGAAAAAGAAAAACTTTATGATTTGAATTAGAAACTTGCACGATTCGAATCAGCATGCTAAATTTTGTTGATTCTAATCACAAATTTTCCGGTTCCAATCATATTGTATTGATTTTTAGTCAAAAGCTTATTTATGTACTAAAAAAATCTTATGCATAAAAAACAACTATTTTCTAAGAGATGTGCATCAAACTTATTTCAAAGGACTCAATTGGTAACAATAATAAATGAAATGACTAGCCACAAAACATCCAAATCTTTTACTAATTGACTCCAAACTGTTGAAAATAATAATGCAAGAGGAGAAATAGTTCCACATTGGATAGGAATGTGATGACTTGAACATTTATAAGTGGGAGAACCCACTCACAAAAGATCGATAGAGTATGAAATTCTATTTCGACAAAATTCTGAAGGCAAAGAAGCATTAGTTACTTGTTTTTCAGATGGTGATTGGTGTGGAGATAAGGAAGATCAAAGAAGCATATATGGATATTTTTTCAAGTATTTGGTGCCCCAATTTCATGGTGTTCGAAGAAACAACATGTGGTGGCATTATCATCGTGTGAAGCTGAATATATAGCAGGATCCTATGCTGCATGTCAAGCAATTTGAATCAGATCGATACTTGAAAAAACAGAGGTCGAAGTAAAGAAATCTCTTGTGTTGCAAATCAACAACAAGTCAGCCATAAATCTGGCGAAGAATCCAGTTCTGCATGGAAGGAGTAACCATATCGAAGCTAGACTTCACTTCTTGAGGAAAAAGGTAAATCGATGTGAACTTGAAGTTAGACATTGCTCAAGTGAAGCACAATTGGCCGACATTTTCACCAAAGGATTAAAAATCGACACATTCATAAATTTAAGAAAGAAATTAGGAATAGTTCAGATTGACTATTTTTAGAGTATGTTCAACAACTTAGATTATAGGGTGTGGATAAGTGCTGTGTCTCTCACAAAGATGCATAATTCTCAACTTTGTATAAATGCTCTTAGTAACTCCCCCAACACTAACACAATAGGATGTTGAATTGTGATATTTGAAAATTGAAAACAATTTATAACATTTATTTTAGAAATCTTTTAGAAAACAATATATATATATATATATATATATATATATATATATATATATATATATATATATATATATATATATATATATATATATATATATATAGTTATATATATATATATATATATATATATATATATATATATATATATATAAACCAAGGTAATTAAAATGAACCAAATATTGAACCGGTGTGTACCGAGATTTAAGGTTTTAAGATTCGATCGGAGTCGAACCGAAGTCAGATCGATAGTTATTAAATAATATCTTGATTACATTTTTAAATATCATACCAATTGAAATATAAGAAAGAACTTAAAATATAATATTAGTATTTTAAATATTAAATTTAAAAAAATTCAATTAATTAATTTAAATTGTTATTCATCCAAGAAAGAACTTAAAATATAATATTAGTATTTAAAATATTAAATTTAAAATATGTTTTCAATTAATTAATTTAAATTGTTATTCATCCATGTAGTACGTATGTATTTCAAAGATATTTTCTCAATATTCAAAGTTTTATAATCTTACTGTGAGTTTTAATTGAATAGTTTATAATTAAATAATTACTATGCTTAATTTTAACAAATAACTAATTTCTATTTTTTTATGCATGTAATGTTTTCAAAAAATTATATATGCTATTAATAAGTTAGGTTAAGCCTTGGGTCTCATTACCAAATTTTTTATTTTAAGTTTATAATTTTTTACCCAAACTCATTACTAAACTGAAGTTCTAAATTATTAAACTAAAATAAATCGTCTTCACTTCACTCTCCTTTTTCAATATACTTTTTGATAAAGTAAAGCATTCTTCTGTTGTTTTCTAAACTGAAATATACTGTAGTGTATTATTTTTTTTCTTCCTCTCATTTTTGTATTTCCTTATTTCTTTTAACTTTTAATTTTCTTCATCCCCTGCCATTTTCTTCCTTTCATATATCTCATATATCTAAAATCTTGCTTTCTTCGAGCATTTTTTTCATAAATTTGGGATTCAATTCATCTTTGTTTGGTAAATAGGAATGAAGAGGAAAGAAAAGTAGAAAACACAGTCAAACCAAAGAAATCGCTCAAACTGTGAGTTTTGATCGATTGGGCCAGTTTTTTGGTTTATTGCCCTATTTTATAACATTTCGATTTTTAGAGTTAAATGGACCAGGTTCGATTTTTGGTCCAAACGATTGAATTGGGCGGAAAGATAATAGCAAAATAAAGAAGAAGAGAGATACACATCAAAAAGAAAATACATAATAAACATAAAGAGAGAAGAGATTGAGAGATTACACCAAGAGATTTATACATATTCAGTCTAACCACTTGACCTACTCATATCCCTAAGATTTTTCTCTTGAAAGTTCCATTAAAATAAATCTTGAGCCTTTACAGGATCAACCCAAACAACCTTCAATAACACTTGAAGCTTTTACATAAGATCAACCCATAGACCATCTAACAACAAACACAACTTTTACATTGGCTTAGCTTAAGAACCAACAATAAAAAAATTTAAACAGGTTCAACTCAAGAACTTTCACTCTAAATTTTTCAGGTTTAGCTTGCAACCTTTAAATCCTTTACAAAGATATTTCCCAAAAGAATCACACTTTTAAATAAAACAGTTTAAACACAACACCAATACAACTTAACTCTCAAAAAGTCTTTTTTAGTCTTTCGGCACTACAACAACTTTAGTGAAAAAGAATTTTAGAAAGAAAGAGAGTGGAAAAATGATAGAAAAGTTTTAATTCACAAATTTAGTGTAAAATAAAATGATAAAGAGTCACTTTGATTAATTCAACCTTAAATAGTCTTCCTATTTTCCGCCTCTCTTTTTACAAGGCTCCCCGTAAAGATTTTGCGAGAGATAGATAAAATTCAACAACACTTTCTTTGTGGTAGTCCCGGGGTCAAAAGAAAGGTTCATTGGGTCTAGTGGTCTCAAGTATGCAAGCCTAAACCTCAAGGGGGCTTACGTTTGAAGAATATTGAGGACTTTAATAAAGCCCACCTTGCAAGTGGAAGTGGAGGATTTTGCATGACAAAGAAGTCGTGGGGTAAAATTTATTGAGGTCAATATATGGTAATATTGAGCTGGAAATTTTGAATGGTGTTTTAGGCAGATGTAGGCGGAAAAAGTCGATATGGTGGCAGGATATTGTTAAAATCTACAATAGTAATTTCAATGCTGCTCTTGGTTTTTCTGGCAATATTTTTTGCAGGTTTGGAGACGGAAACTACATTCTATTCTCAAATGCTACCTGGTGTGGTGGATCTCTTTTAAAGCATGTTTATTTGGACTTGTTTCTCACTTGCAGGAACCAAGATTGCTCATTGAATCAACAAGGGTCTTGGATCAATGGTGTAGGTCTGGAGCTGTTTAGAGCCAGCCAGCTGTTAATAGGGGGAACAACGTGGTCAATGCTTGGACAAAGCTAGCAAGTTCTATCAATGACTGGCTTCGAAAGACGGAGTTGTTAACAACTTTGTTTGGAAGGCTGAGAGCAACAAATCTCTTACATTAAGTTATTTTTACAAAGCTTAATATTTGGATAGGAACTGGGAAAATTTAGAAGAAGAAAAAGCCTAAGCATTTAGGGGTTTGTGGCAAGCTCATGTCTTTGTTAAAGTTAAAACTTTTTCCTGGAGGATGTTTTACAATAGGTTATTGGTCATATCAGGGAGCAAGCCTGCGTGTTTTGTTTCACTCATAACGAGGGTTTGGATCACTTGTTTTTTAGTTGTCATTTTGCTCATAAGGTATGGTTAGAGGTAGAGAAGTGGATGGGTGTGCAATTTAGCAAGGGTGGATCTTCTTGGGGGAACTTTTCTTCTAGTAGAAGTAATTTTAAGGGGAAGATTAAGGTTGAGAAGGAAGGAATTTTCTGGTTGACTTCTATGTGGTGCATATGGAAACACAAGAATGAAATTCTTTTTAACAACTCAGTGTGTAATTTTTTGGATTTAATGTGGTTCATTAAGATGGAAGTTTGGAATTGGAGAGTGATAAATGAAATTTCAAACTCTAACTGCAACTTTTATGATTTTTTGTATTGTCCCTCTTAGTTGTTTTCCTCAAGTGTAGTTGATATGAAATATTGCTTCTTCTTTTTGTTGCTTTCTATTTGTAAATAGGATTGAATACCGCTTATACTCTTTTTATTGATTGTTTCAATTGCTTACCGAAAAAAATATAGAAAAAAATTTATCAACAATAAGAAAATAATTCATGGGTCAAATACATAAGTTAATCGATTAAAAAATCTTCAAAAAGGGCAACCCTGATCCAAAATATAAAGCCCTAAATCAACTATATACTTCAATCGATTAATATCTTTTCTAATTGATTAGAATATGTTTCTCTTTTCTTTAATCGATTGGACCAGGGTCTTAATCAATTAGGAGGTAAGTTTGTTTTCCTAATTGATTATAAACATTTCTTAATCGATTTCACACTTGTCTAGAATGATTTTGTTTAATAAAAATATAAGAGGTTTGAAAAAAGCTTGTTTGTATACGCGTGTTATTGTCTTAGTACCTTAAGACTTGTGCTTGCTTTTTTACAATAAACTCATAACTCTAAAGCGCTAAGTGCATAACTAGACAAACTTTCACAGTTTCTCACTTTCCTAATCTTTAAGACTTTAAGTTCCTTAACTCGATTTAACATTGATTAACTCTTTAATTGAAACTTTGGATCATATGACTGATGAGATTCACAATATGTTCTTCTTGATCAAATACCATCATCAAGAATTACTCGACAATCACAATCAACTCCTCCTTTAACAGTTTCATATAGAGTTCTTGAAGAGGACTATCAACATAAAAAAATCGTTTAACCTATGAAGTTATAGTTTTTTAATGGCAAAATACCCTTTTTGGTCCCTTAAGTATACCCCAAGGTACATTCTGGTCCCTTATCTTAAAAAAGTGTCAAAGTGGTCCTTTAATTGTTCAAAAAGGTCCACGTTAGTCCTTTCCGTCCAATTTTTTTGTAACGACATCAACTTTTGCTTGGGTGGCATATGACGTGGTACATGTTTGTACGCGTGGCACGTGAATTGGCAACATTCATCTTTAAGGTCATAATATATTAAAAAAACATTCTAAAATTTTTGCTTTAGTCTTGATTCGGACCCAGGGCATCTTGCTTGCAAGCAATAGCAATTTACCACTACACTACTTCACAATTGAAGTTCATTATTTCATTCATGTTTATTATCAATTAATTAAGTAACTCTCATATTTAATTAACTATCAAATCTTAAAGCACAAACACTGGAAATATGTAACTTCAAGTAATAAAAAACCAGAGAACAAAATTAACGCTACCTTTTGACTTTGCTAAAAGCCTTTTCTTCTTCGTTTGATTGATGGAAAGATGAATGCAGTATCACCATAGCAAAGAAGTTGAATCAATATACAGATAGAGATTTTACAAAAGAATAGAAACTAACGAATCTGCGGAGGTTCTACAACACGTCAAAGAGAAGACTAATATCCTGACTGTGTTTACAATTCACAATCATCCACCACCACAACCAAGCATTTGGAGGCATGGATCGTTTAACATTCACAGACCGGAGCATTTTATCATACAGATCCTTCACGGCTTCTACATTAAAAAATTCAACAATACATATCAATGAACATCACAAAATTGAAGTTCAAAAAGGAATTTACAGTTAACAAATGAATGAAGAATCTGTTGGAGTTTCTTCAACATTATCAACTTCAGAACTGTAATTACCTTGAATATACTAATCGTTAGGGGCATTAAGATAAACCCTAATCCCAATTCGTAGAGATGGAAGAAGAAATCGTTAGGGACATAAGCGTTGTTAATGATGAAATTGAAAAGGGTTTTAGTGTCTTGGAGGTTTGGGGATTTGAATGGGGATAAGGGTTTATGAGGTTGAGATCGTTGTAGTTGTTGTTGTTGTTGGGGTTTTTGGGGTTTGGAAGAAGATGGAAGCGATGGAGATGGAAATGTTTCTGGGTTTAGTATTAGTTGGGTTGAATATTTTCTTTTTACTAATAATCAAGATTTCAATATATATTTAATTTGTAAATTAAATTCAAAAATGTAAAGTGATATGGTGGTTAAATATCTAGCCTGGCCATAGTTCGAATTCTTGTTTGACTTTGTGTGTAAAATTTGATACCACATTACATCCTGTAAATTATATTATCAAAGCCTATTAATTAAATTTTCTTCAAAACAAAACTAGGTAAGAACAATTAAATAATTGAAAAGACTATCCGTCATGCCATGCAGGTCATCCACTTTCCTAAAAACAAAACTAAAATTAAAATAATGTTTTAAAATTAGCCTTAAATTATTGTAAAAAAAAAAAAACTAATTATATTCTTATCGTTAGAAACTAGCTGGCAACGACGTGACTAGTTCATCATAAGCTTCCATTTTTTTATTGGTTTTCAATTATTATTATTATTATTATTATGGATGTGTGGCATATAAACTTACAAAGTGTAGCGAAGTATTACATCACTCCTTAATTTGTGATATTGATATTTATTGAAGTTTAGGATAATCTAAATACAACAATGATAAGAGACATGTTAGCATATAATATGCATATGCATGGTGCATAAAACGGCCAAATTTTTTATACAATTCTTATAAGTCAAGCTCAAACATATACTAGTGGTTCCATATGCATGTATCTAGTAGGTCATTAATCGTTCTAAGTTTTCTCTATATAAATAGTTATTGCCTAAATGAAATAGAAAATTGAAAACTTGTATAAGGACAACTCTTCTTGGTTGATATTCAACATCAGTTTCTTTTTAATATTCAACAATCATTCTTATGATAAAATGTGGTATTTAAGGAAAAAATAATGACTACATATATTTTCACAACCTTCGTTATAAAAACGTTATTTTTACTTATTCTAGGAAATACCACTGTAACCATAAAGTTAATTAATTATACATGAACTAGAGTTGGACTTATCTTCTTATTTTAAAGTTAGTTCTTTTGACTCAATCATTTCTTATTAGCAGTATGTTAATGATACTTTATTCTTAGCAAAGCGATAGAGAATTTTTAGACTATTAAAGATATCTTTGGCGAATTTGAGGTTGCTTCAAGGCACCGTGTTAACTTTGTAAAGAGTAGTCTCGTTGAGATTAATATCGACCCAACTTTTCTAGATTTAGTTAGAAATTTACTTCATTATTACCATCAAACCCTTCCCTTCAAATACCTTGACCTTTCCGTGGGTGCTAACTCATCCTTGAGATCATGTGGAAGCCCTTAATTACTATTCTTTTTAGGTGTTTACAATCTTGGAGTCACATATTTTAACTTTCTTGGTAGAGTCATTTTTCTCAATATTCGGTTATTAATGTAATCCTTATTATCTTTTGTTTTTTAAAATGTCTATTAAGGTGTGGAAGAGGATAATTAAGATTCAGATAAGGTTCTTGTGGTGGATGGTGGTGGGTAAAAGGTGATGTTAAGATTTCTCGAGTTAGATGGTTGATGTCTGCAAACCTAAGCAAAGAAGTGACATTGGTGTTTGTGATCTCCACTTAGTTAATCTAACTTTGTTAGGTAGGTGACAGAGGAGGCTGATCTTTAATGCTTTTAGTTAGTGGAGGGATATCTTGTTCGTTAGATATGAAAATTTGATTGTTTCTTCTTTCAAAAGGGGTGTGATTTCTACTCTCTAGTCTTTTTCTACCTAGTGGAAAGGGGTCTCTCTTTTAGGTTCTAAAATTGATGCCCCCTTCATAGAATTTATCTTACTTTCAACTAACAAGGTGGAAAAGTGAGTGAGGTTAGTTTTTGGGAGGATGGATTTCTGGTTTGGACATTTAGTGGAGAAGATCTCTTTTAGTTTATGAGCATGAGTTCGAGCATGAGGATGGGTATTTGGATGACAATTAAGAGAACTATCTTATGTCTAAGAGAAATTACTGGAGTTGATGTCATGGGAAGGATTATGTCTACTTTTTACAATGCTCTTATTTAGGCAGATCTCGGTGCCAATACCTCCGCTAATAGTCTGGAACATATTTTCCTTCAATTTGGTGCAAATGACCCCTTTTAAAGTGGCGATCCTCTATTAGCAACTCATTCAAAATAAATCTCTATGGAAAATAATATGTTTAAGCATCGAGTCTTACTTAACCTTTACGGTCTTTCGAGTGGGTTGTGTGGTGAGCCTGTAGAGCATCTTTGTCACTTGTTTATTACCCTATAATGTGGTGTTAAATATCCAGTGTATGATTAAGTGGAATTGGTGATTATATGTGTAAACATGATTTAATAATTGACATAGAAAGATCAAATATTTATGAACATTATAAAATAATGGACATGAACGAAAAAGTGTGAGATGAATTTCTAGTGATTAACTTAACAAACATCAAATATTATGAATATCGATAAAATAATGAACCTGAATCTTAAAGTGTGTATGTGATCCAAAGCATAAGTGAACCTATCTTATTAGAATCATATTTTAAAATAGTGTGTAGCTCTCTTAGTTCTAAAATATATACTCACATTCACAAAAACGGTTTTCCAACTTCATCCTTTTAAAAAATCTTTTAGAAACTTCTTTGGAAAAGCCAAAAACTTTTTTAACAGAGCACAACCAATTATGGTGTATAGATAATCGATTATAAAGAATTTCCCCTTTAGTAGATTATGATTGTGGTATAATCGATTATGAGGTGTGTCAAGCTAAGTGATTTGTGAGATTTTGGATCGAACTCTAGTATGGCCGAAGGGTAGCTTCTTGGTTCGACAGGGTTAAGCATGAAGTCGAAGGTTGTTCACATGCTTGTGTCGAAGATGCTAGGGTTGTTAGCATGTTAAATTAGGTTTTAGTGTTTAAACCCTAATTTGTTAAGTTAGCTTGTTTATTAAGTTGACTTGTGTAATGGGCCCTGTGGAAAAAGCCCATTAGTTAGTATGTTAGGTTTTATTATAAATAGCATACTAGTCTCTCATCATTGCTAAGCTGCAAATCCTAATTTAGGGTGAGAGAGGTTATTTGTTATTCTTGTAAACTTGTAATCTTGTTTTAAGAGAAAGTGAAAGAATAGCAGTTATAACCAATTCTTGTGTTCTTATTCTCCCCTATAATTCCCTATTATACTTTGTTATTGGTATCATTTTTCACAACAAATTGGTGCGGTGAGCGTGGAGAAGATGCCGTCAACAAAGTATGAGATTGAAAAATTCACCGGAGTGAATGATTTCGGTCTGTGGCGCTTGAAGATGAAAGCCCTACTGGTTCAGCAGGGTTGTTTGGAAGCGTTGAAGGGAGAGGCAGCCATGAATGCTGAATTAACGGCAGCGGAGAAGACAACTATGATCGAGAAAGCACACAGCGCAATTTTGTTGAGCCTTGGTGATAAGGTTCTCCGACAGGTATCAAAGGAGACGACGGCATCAGGGTTATGGGTGAAACTTGAAAGTTTGTATATGACCAAATCGCTGGTAAATCGACTCTACCTGAAGCAAGCTTTGTATTCATTCAAGATGATTGAAGACAAAGTATTGGCTGAGCAGTTGGATATGTTCAACAAGCTGATTCTTGATCTTGAAAATATTGATGTGAAGATCGATGATGAAGATCAAACGCTGTTACTATTGTGTGCTTTGCCTAGATCACATGCTCACTTCAAAGAAACTCTCTTGTATGGAAGGGAGTCCCTGACGTTTGAAGAAGTTCAATCAGCCTTGTACTCTAAGGACTTGAATGAACGAAAGGAGCATAAACCTTCGACTGTTGGCGAAGGTTTGGCCGTTAAAGGAAAACTCTTACGAAAGGATGGTAAGTTCGACAAGAAGAAAGGCAAAAGCCAGTCGAAGTCTTACAGTGGCGAAGCATCTGGCATTCGATGCTACCATTGTAAAAAGGAGGGTCACACAAGAAAGGTGTGCCCTGAACGCCTGAAATATCATGGAGGTAAGGATAATGGCAACGCTGCCATTGTTCAAGATGATTTCGAATCATCTGATGTTCTTGTGGTTTCAAGCAGTGACTCTAAGAGAGAGTGGATTATGGATTCAGGTTGCACTTGGCACATGACTCCAAACAAAGACTTGTTCGAGGAATTATGTGATCAAGATGGTGGATCAGTATTGCTGGGAAACAACAAGGCTTGCTGTTAGGAGTAAATTAATGGTAAATTCATGTGTTAATATAAGTGATTTCTTCTCTAAACCAATGCAAAAATGTGATGAATCCATAGGTTTTTATTAAGAATTGAACTGAATAAGTTTAGTTCGTGCGTAAAGCAAATCGAATCACTTGTGGGTGTTATTGTTGCAGGTTTTGAGCTGAATAAGAACTTAAGAAGAACATGAGGAGGAAAGAAAGCTGGAAGTCTCAAAGGCTGAAGAAAAAGATGGAAAGTACAAAGGGCGCGCCGCGAGAGTTCCTAGGCGCGCCGCGAAGATATCTCTGTTTGAGGGGCGCGCCGCGCCGCGGCCTCGGCGTTAAAAGCCCAAAAGTTCTGTTTTAAAGCCCTAGTTTCCAAGTGGTTAGGGATACTTTGGGGGAGCGAAATTAGGAGAGCTATCTGATTCTGAAGCTGAGAATAACAATAGAAGGTGGATTCTTTACCAATTGAAGGCATTCTATTGATGAAGATGAATTCCTCCATTGATTCTTGTATGTTCTTCATGTCTATGGAGAGCTAAATCCCTCTTGTTGAGTCTAAGGTAGTAGTTAACCTATGAATATACATTACCATTGATTAATCCCTGTGAACAATTGTTTGAATTTATTATCAATAAGAAACCTTGCTTTTAATGTACATCATTGTTGAATCTTTGATCGAAAGAAAGGATTTAACTTTTGCCCTAGGTTACTATATTGATTCAATTGCAATTTGCAGAGATGGAATTGTAATTGGGTTTTCATAATTATCGTTCTAAATTACTATTATCGTTATTGTGATTTGGAGAGATCGAATCTCATACCGGTAAAAGTTATCTAATTTGATTTGCAGACATGGAATCTTATTTGAGGATAAGTGAAGATAATGATTCAAAGGATTGTTCTATTGTGAATTAATTGATAATTGTATAGGATTAGGTTGATGAACCCTAAAGACTCAACATCTTTCTTTATTTGTTAACACAAAGTCCTTTACTTGCTTTTATTTTATTATTTGCTTTTGATATTATTATTAGTATAAAACAAACCAAACCAAATTTCTTAACTCAAAATAAACAACTATAGAACGGCAGTGATATTAACCAATCCCTGTGGATACGATATATTACAGAAAATATTTACCCACAAATACTTTCAACAAATTGGCGCCGTTGCCGGGGATTGGTGTCAATATTGCATGCATTGCAATAGTTCTTATTTTGAGTTTTAATTTTTATTTTCTCTATTTGGTTGTTTCACGTGTTTGCTAGTTTTGCAGAAGATTGTGTATGCGCAGCAAAGTTTCTAGCGATCAACTTCTTTTTGATCCCGAGATCGAAAGGACCGCTAGGAGGTTAAATAGCAAAGCACGAAAAAGAGCGAACATAGCAAAAGCAAGAGACAACGCAACCGCGACATCGTCACAACAACTTGAAACCATTGACGAGTCGCAAGAAGGATTCTTCTTTCACGAATTATTCACGGAGGAAGAACCGAAAGTTTTTATACAACCTACTGTTGGCAACATGGCTGCTAATGGTCCATGTGCTAATAGTCCAAGACTCAATCCTCAATTCGCGAGAACTGCCGCCAACGGGCAACCGACAGAACTGAAGACCGGTATCATACAATTGATTTGTGCAAGTCCTTTCGCCGGATTGGACCATGAAGACCCGTACACGCATCTTACTCGATTCTATGAGTTAGCGGGTACTACGGGTGTCGCTCAAGCTGATGAGGAAGCATTATTTAAGAGGTTGTTCCCACACTCTTTGCTATCTAAGGCAAAGGATTGGTATCTGGATCAACCCGAGGTAGTGATGACAAATTGGAACACATTGGAAGAAAAATTTCTGGAAAGGTTTTACTCTCAAAACCGATTCTTCGAAGCAAAAACAGCAATAGCAGTATTTTCTCAAGGTAGTAATGAATCTTTGAATGAAGCATGGGAAAGGTATAAAGCTATGTTGAGAAAGTGCAAAGGACACGGTTTTTCAGACGTTGACCAAATCCATATGTTCCGTAACGGTCTCACAGCTACAAACAAGACACTTTTGGACGCCACAGCTGGTGGTTCTCTCATGTCCAAAACACCTGAAGAAGCTACTCAGATAATAGAGCGAATGGCTCTAAATGATCGTCAAGGCAATCATGATCGAACGGTAAGAGATAAGAAACCCGGAATGTTAGAGTTGAACAACAGTGATGCTCTACTTGCTCAGAACAAATTGCTAACTTCACAAGTGGAACTTTTGACACAACAAATGTCTAAACCACCACAACAAATCAAGGAGCTGAACGGGGTATCTAATTCATATCAAGTTGCTAGGTGCGAATTGTGCAAGGGAGATCATCAAACAGGATTCTGTCCACCAGTGCAAGAAGAAGAAGTGAATTACATGAATAATAACCAAGGACAAAGGCAGAATCAATATCAGAATCAGCCATACCAACAAGGTTATCCACCAAGATACAACAACCAAGGGTACCAACAAAGACCACCGAATCAAGGGTATCAACAACAAGCATTCCAACCATACACTCAACCACCACAACAACAGCAAGGAGGACAATCCAAGTTGGAGGAGACAGTGAATCAGTTCATTCAAACATCAGTAATAAATCAGAAGAACCAGGAAGCGGCAATTAAAAACCTGCAAACTCAAGTGGGACAAATAACACATCAACTTACTCTACAGGCACAAGGAGCCTTACCAAACTCAACCGGAAAAAAACCGCAAGACCAGGAGAAAATTAATGCTGTTACAACAAGGAGTTAAAGGGGTTCAGAATCGGAAAAAGAGAAAGAAGAGATAGGTGACCCTATGGCGATGGAGGTAGATCTGGAAATAAGAGAGGACCTAAAAGAGCCAGAAGTTGTAATACTACCAATGAAACCAGTTGAAGAAAAAAATAAGAAAGATGTTGAACAGGTGATTAAACCACCCCTCCCTTTGCGAGTAACAAAGAAGGATTCAAAAGAGAAAGACGTTCGGAAATTTACGTCCTTGTTCAAAAAGTTAGAAGTGAATTTACCTTTCTTTGAAGCACTGGAACACGTACCTGTGTATAAGAAATTTATGAAGGAGGTATCGGCGAAAAAAAGATCACTAGAGGGAGAACCAAAAATGGCAATCGAAAAATGTAGTATAGTCGCTGCAGCAAGAAAAATCCCAATTAAGAGAAGAGACCCTGGGGCGGTGGCGATACCATGCACTATCAAGAATATATCATTTAAAAAGGTACTTCTCGATTCTGGCTCTAGTGTGAGTCTAATGCCGTTATCCATTTTCAAAAGGCTTGAATTAGACAAGATTAGTGAAAGTAAGTCGCAATTACGGTTCGCCGATCACACTATTAAGAAATCTTATGGAGTAGCGGAAGATGTACTAGTAGAAGTTGATAAGTTTGTTTTCCCTGTTGACTTCCACATCATGGACATTCCGGAAGATGAAGAAACTCCGATCCTTCTTGGGAGACCCTTTTTGTCGACAGGACGCTGTAATCTTGACATTGAAAAGGGGACGCTAACGCTAAAATCATTTGATGAAGAAGTAACCTTGAAGATGCTGGGAGTCAAGAAACACAGGTCAGGGGTAAATGAGAAAAATTCAACTGGTATACCGGAAGGTGCACAAGAAAACAAAAATCTCAAAAACCTCCAAGAAAAAGTCTCTAACATATCTTCTCCAATGAAACCAAATTATGATGATGTCAAAAGTCCTAAGAGGGCTAAGGAGAGTGATAAGAATGGGGAAGATAAAGTGAAGAGAAAAGCTATCCATGCTTTTTATCTTCATGAGTTTGTGGGTATGGAAGTACAAAGTAGCGAGTGTTGGAAAAGGAAATACCCTCCATAAAACAAGAGGTAATGGACCGTCGAGCCATGCGACGTTAAACGAAGCACTTTGTGGGAGGTAACCCACACTTCTAATGTTTTATTTTTGTCTATTTTTATTTCAGGAAATAATAAGGGAACCTTTCTGGTGAAAGCTAGGAAGAGGCAAGTAATATTGTAATACCCTCTGTGAGTCAACCCTCTCGGGCTTGTTACGAAACATTGAGGTCAATGTTTAGTTTAAGTTTGGGGGTGGATTTACTCTTTGCATTTTTTTTGCTCAATTTTATGTTTTTATGTCTGTTATGTACTCCCAGTTAGAGTAAGTAGTCCCATAACAAAGCGAGAACCTCAAGCGAAGTATCAACAATGAAGCAACATGTATGAAAGTGGTAGTAAGTGAATGTTCAAAATTTTTGAGTTTCACTCTCTTTTTTCAATAAGTAACAAAGCAGGTATGAAATTTCAAACTCAAACTCTTAATGTGTGCAATGAAACTTAAGGTGTTAGTAAATTCTTAACAGAAGTTCTTTATGGTACATTGTTTATTGGATCAGCTTAGCCTTAACCATTGTGAGGAAAGCTTTCCATTGTTTACTATATGCAGGAAGACCATCAATTATTTTTGACGTGTTCGTATCATGCTAAACCGGTTGTTGCATCGTCTGTGGAAATTTGTGGAAGTGATTTAGGCAATTGTTTGAATTTGAGAGTTCTTTGAGCCGACTCCACCGTAAAAATTATCTTCTTCTGTGAGAGTGTGATCCTTTGCTAACCATTCTTTGAGCCTGAGGTCAAGGTAAGTATCATAATATGCACCAAGGAAATACCTGGTGAGTTTGATCTCAATAAAAAGTTTTGTTTTGGACCATCAACCATAAAATTTGGTGATGTGTTTTCTCTTTGACTTTTTTTAGAAAGTAGGGGAGCATTCATATAATCTAAATACAGGTTGATCTCCAAGTTGGGGAGATTCACTCTCAAAAGAAGAGTAAGTATATGTGGTAATTGGTGAAAGGCTAAAGAATTCGTAGCTTGAAAAAAAAAAGAGAAAATTGATGGAAAAAGAACAACGTTTGAATATAATAGTTGTTGAAAAAAAAGTGAGAGAGAAAAACCAAGCTACGAATGGAAAAGGATGAACGGGTGAGAGAATTAAAGTTATAGAAAAGAAGGAATGAGTTATGATTTGGATGCTTCCCTAGATTAGGAACAACCCTTGATTATCTTCTCTTCTTTGAATCTAAACCGCATTACAACCCGAGAAAGACCTTCTGATTCTCAGATTTCACAGGACTTGATGCTAGCAAGTCGGTAAACGTATGATATGGATTTTTGTTGATTTAATTGTGTGGATGAGTGTTTAACCCCTCGTTTATTCATCATGCTTTTTGATGAGAGTGATTAGTGCTGATTCAATTACAATTGTGTAGTGTTTTGAACTTCTGGAGGTGATTTGCTTTCAAAGTTTGTTTCATGTGTATGTTCTGAGTTTGCAGGTGGAAGAGGAGTATTTGACTTAGTTACTGGATTGAACCACTTAAGAAAAACGTGTTGAAAAACTTGTTGCATGATTGTCGGTAGACTTTGTTGGAGGTAAGTAATTTTGTTTAGGGACAAACAAAACTCTAAGTTGGGAGAGTTTGTTAGGAGTAAATTAATGGTAAGTTCATGTGTTAATATAAGTGATTTCTTCTCTAAACCAATGCAAAAATGTGATGAATCCATAGGTTTTTATTAAGAATTGAACTGAATAAGTTTAGTTCGTGCGTAAAGCAAATCGAATCACTTGTGGGTGTTATTGTTGCAGGTTTTGAGCTGAATAAGAACTTAAGAAGAACATGAGGAGGAAAGAAAGCTGGAAGTCTCAAAGGCTGAAGAAAAAGATGGAAAGTACAAAGGGCGCGCCGCGAGAGTTCCTAGGCGCGCCGCGAAGATATCTCTGTTTGAGGGGCGCGCCGCGCCAGCCCGTTGCCGCGCCGCGGCCTCGGCGTTAAAAGCCCAAAAGTTCTGTTTTAAAGCCCTAGTTTCCAAGTGGTTAGGGATACTTTGGGGGAGCGAAATTAGGAGAGCTATCTGATTCTGAAGCTGAGAATAACAATAGAAGGTGGATTCTTTACCAATTGAAGGCATTCTATTGATGAAGATGAATTCCTCCATTGATTCTTGTATGTTCTTCATGTCTATGGAGAGCTAAATCCCTCTTGTTGAGTCTAAGGTAGTAGTTAACCTATGAATATACATTACCATTGATTAATCCCTGTGAACAATTGTTTGAATTTATTATCAATAAGAAACCTTGCTTTTAATGTACATCATTGTTGAATCTTTGATCGAAAGAAAGGATTTAACTTTTGCCCTAGGTTACTATATTGATTCAATTGCAATTTGCAGAGATGGAATTGTAATTGGGTTTTCATAATTATCGTTCTTAATTACTATTATCGTTATTGTGATTTGGAGAGATCGAATCTCATACCGGTAAAAGTTATCTAATTTGATTTGCAGACATGGAATCTTATTTGAGGATAAGTGAAGATAATGATTCAAAGGATTGTTCTATTGTGAATTAATTGATAATTGTATAGGATTAGGTTGATGAACCCTAAAGACTCAACATCTTTCTTTATTTGTTAACACAAAGTCCTTTACTTGCTTTTATTTTATTATTTGCTTTTGATATTATTATTAGTATAAAACAAACCAAACCAAATTTCTTAACTCAAAATAAACAACTATAGAACGGCAGTGATATTAACCAATCCCTGTGGATACGATATATTACAGAAAATATTTACCCACAAATACTTTCAACACTTGCAAGATTGCAGGTATTGGATCTGTTAGATTCAAGCTCCATGATGAGTCAATAAGGTTGTTGACTGAAGTCAGGTATGTTCCTGATTTGAAGAGAAATCTGCTTTCTCTTGGTGAATTCGACAAGAAAGGATATGTTTTCCAAGGAGAGAAAAGTATCCTAAGAGTCATGAAGGGTTCGAAGGAAGTCTTGAGAGGCGTGAAGAAACAAGGCTTGTATACCCTTGAGGCTGAAGTTGTAAGTGGTTCGACAAATGTTGCATCCACGAAACCTTTGTCGAAAACTGAAATCTAGCACATGAGATTGGGCCATGTCAGTGAAAGGGGTCTGGTCGAATTAGGGAAACAAAATCTGCTTGGTGGAGACAAAGTCGAAAAGCTGAAGTTTTGTGAACCCTGTGTACTTGGAAAATCTTGCAGAGTGAAGTTCAACAAAGGCAAATCAAGAACACATGGATCCCTTGATTACATCCATGCTGATCTTTGGGGGCCTGCAAGGTGTGCATCACATTCTGGGGCAAGGTATTTCCTATCCATAGTAGATGATTATTCCAGAAAATTATGGGTATTCATCCAGAAGACTAAGGATGAAACGTTTGAGAATTTCAAAAGTTGGAAGACTCTGGTTGAAAATCAGACTGGCAGAAAGGTCAAGAGGTTGAGAACCGACAATGGCCTTGAATTTTGCAATGAGGCATTCGACAGTTTTTGTGCTACCTCAGGTATTGCAAGGCATAGAACTACTGCAGGTACTCCACAACAAAATGGTTTGGCTGAAAGGTTTAATCGAACTATTTTGGAGAGAGTTAGATGTATGTTGACTAGTGCGGGGTTAAAGAAGGTGTTCTAGGCTGAGGCTGTTGCGACAGCAACATATCTGATAAACAGATGTCCTTCGACAGCGTTAGATATGAAGACACCTGAAGAAGTTTGGTCGGGACATCCACCAGATCTCGACAAACTGAGAGTATTTGGCTGCATAGCCTATGCTCATATTAGGCAAGACAAGGTCGAACCTAGAGCTCTGAAATGCATGTTCATGGGATACCCAGAAGGAGTCAAAGCTTATAGGCTATGGTGCCTAGAGCCAGGTCATAGGAGGTGTATCACCAGTCGAGATGTTGTTTTCAATGAAGCTGAAATGGCTTTTAAGAAAACTGATGATGTTGATCGAAGTACAGAAACATCTGACGAAGAGCTGGAACAGGTAGAGATTCCTGTTGAGGTGGAGCATGTTGATGCTGAATTACATGCCCCTGATGAAGTCGAAGAAGAAGCAGAAGATGCTGAGGAAGTTGAGGAAACTGACGATGACTACCTATTGTCGAGAGATAGGTCGAGAAGAGTCATCAAACCACCTCAGAGACTTGGGTATGCAGATCTTATAGCTTATGCATTAATCTCTGCCAGTGAGGTTCTTGATGATGAACCTAGAGATTACAAGGAAGTTATGAGGAGTCAAAATAAGACTGAATGGCTGAAGGCCATGGATGATGAGATGAAATCTCTTCATGATAATCACACTTGGGAACTGATCAAGAAACCTGTTGGGGCAAGGTTAGTCAGCTGTAAATGGATTTTCAAAGTTAAGGAAGGAATTGAAGGAGTGACGTCGAAAAGATATAAGGCAAGGTTAGTCGCAAGGGGTTTCACTCAGAAAGAAGGTGTCGACTTCAATGATGTGTTTTCTCCTGTTGTGAAACATAGGTCCATTCGAATGCTGCTTGCCATGGTGGCACAGTTCGATCTTGAACTGGAACAGATGGATGTGAAAACTGCGTTCTTGTATGGTGATCTAGATGAAACGATCCTGATGAGGCAACCTGAAGGGTATGTCGAAAAGGGGAAGGATGATTATGTGTGTAAGTTAAAGAGATCCTTGTATGGGCTGAAACAATCTCCTCGACAGTGGAATAGGAGATTCGACAAGTTCATGGCACGCGTAAGTTTCATTAGAAGTCAGTTCGACCACTGTGTTTACTTCAGATTTCGACCTGGTAATTCATTTGTTATTTTGTTGCTTTATGTGGATGATATTCTCATAGCAAGCAACAGTGTCGAAGATGTGATGAGGGTGAAGGCTGAACTCAATAAGGAGTTCGATATGAAGGATCTGGGAGCTGCTTCCAGGATTCTTGGAATTGACATTCGAAGAGATAGAAAGAAGTCGAAGTTATGCCTATCTCAAGAGGCATATCTACGGAAGATTCTTGAAAAGTTTGGTATGTCGAATTCGAAGCCAGTTGTGACTCCAACAAACCCTCAATTCAAGCTGAGTATTGATCAGTGTCCCAGTACTGATGTGGAAAGAGCCTATATGAATAGCATCCCATATGCTAATATAGTTGGTTCTTTGATGTATGCTATGGTTTGTACTAGACCCGACATAGCATACGCAGTAAGTCTTGTAAGCAGGTACATGGCGAATCCTGGAAAGGCTCACTGGCAAGCATTGAAGTGGATTTTAAGGTACATAAATGGGTCTCTGAATAGAGTCCTAATTTATGGTGGAGCCTTGGGTGAAGATGGTAAAGCAGTAATCGAAGGATATGTCGACTCTGATTATGCAGGTTGTATGGATTCCAGGAAATCTATTTCTGGATATGTTTTCACTATGTTTGGCACAACAATTAGTTGGAAAGCAACACTTCAGAAGGTTGTTGCTCTATCAACCACTGAAGCGGAGTACATTGCATTAACTGAAGCTGTGAAAGAAGCATTGTGGCTTGAAGGTTTTGCGAAGGAGCTGAAACTTCAAGGTCGAGGTATCACTGTTAAATGTGATAGTCAAAGTGCAATACACCTGTCGAAGAATTCAGCCTATCATGAGCGAACTAAGCACATTGATGTGAGGCTGCATTTCGTCAGAGGAGTAATCGAGCGTGGAGAAGTCCAAGTGCTGAAGGTTTCGACTGAAGACAATGCTGCTGATATGATCACCAAGACATTGCCGAGTTGCAAGTTTTTCCACTGTATGCAGTTGATAAAGCTGCATGAAGAAAGCTAGTTTGTTCCCTTGATGTTGTAGAGTTAGATCCAAGGTGGAGATTTGTGAGATTTTGGATCGAACTCTAGTATGGCCGAAGGGTAGCTTCTTGGTTCGACAGGGTTAAGCATGAAGTCGAAGGTTATTCACATGCTTGTGTCGAAGATGCTAGGGTTGTTAGCATGTTAAATTAGGTTTTAGTGTTTAAACCCTAATTTGTTAAGTTAGCTTGTTTATTAAGTTGACTTGTGTAATGGGCCCTGTGGAAAAAGCCCATTAGTTAGTATGTTAGGTTTTATTATAAATAGCATACTAGTCTCTCATCATTGCTAAGCTGCAAATCCTAATTTAGGGTGAGAGAGGTTATTTGTTATTCTTGTAAACTTGTAATCTTGTTTTAAGAGAAAGTGAAAGAATAGCAGTTATAACCAATTCTTGTGTTCTTATTCTCCCCTATAATTCCCTATTATACTTTGTTATTGGTATCGTTTTTCACAACATGATTAATTTTGGATTGAGTATAATTGATTATGGTTCGAATCTAAGCAAAAAATTTCTAAAATGCCTTGGCATAGTCTATTATAGCCTTGCCATAATCGATTATAAATTGATTTCGTACTTTTTCCATTGTTTCTTTTCTGTGAATCTTTATGAATGATTTACTATATAAAGGGTTCTGGTGCTCATTTGAAAATATACTAAAAATCCAAAAACCTTTCAAAAGTCTTATTTTCTTCCCTCACATTTTTTTTATTTTCATACACTTCGGAAATATATCTTAATGTTGAGAGAAAAACCACTATATATAATACTTTATAATTGTTGATGTTATTTTGATATCATTGTAAAACCAAAAGTGACTTATTACCTTGAACATTGTAAAATATAAAGGTTGCAGGCTTAACTACTAATAAAGTATTAGTATAAATGTTGCAAGCTTATCCCATGATAAAAGCTTGGTGTAAAGGTTGTGAGTTGAACCTCTATTAAAAATTTGATTGACAGTGAACAATCTCATTGTGCTATCGTATGACTAGACGTAGGCCTCATGATTTTGGTGAGTACTTTCCTTTATCCTTAGACTATGTTATTTATTTTGTTCATTTTTTGTTATAATCATCATCATCATCATCATTATCATCATCATCATCATTATCATCATCATCATCATCATCATCTTCTTCTTCTTCTACTTCTTAAAACTTAACTTGAAAATCTATTTTTATCTTTAAATTTTTGAAAAAAACTTCTAAATCACAATTCACTTATTCCCTCTTGTATTTGAAGTCATTTGATAAACAAGTGACATCAGAACCTAAATAGTTTGTATAGACTAATTTTCTCAAAAGGAATGATGACTTCAATTTTTTTTATAATAGGACATATTCTATAATCAGACCCTCGCCTTTTAGTGGTGAAAGGCATGGTTATTGGAAAGAAAGAATGAAAAATTTCTTAATGTTGTTGATATTGATTTGTGGAACTCTGAATAAAATGATCCATATATTCCGACTCATTCTATAAATAATAAAGTGGTGAATAAAACTATATCTCTTTGGACTATAGAAGAAAAATAATTTAATAACAGTTATTGTTGGTACGAAAGAGTTCTTTCATGTATCAAGTAAATTAAGAAATATCGGTTCCACTCTAAAAAAATCTATTTCCACTCTTAAAATGGAAAATAAAAATTTGGTCAAGGAAATATAACTTGAGAGAGAGAGAGAGAGAGAGAGAGAGAGAGAGAGAGAGAGAGAAGAGAGAGAGAGAGAGAGAGAGAGAGAGAGAGAGAGAGAGAGAGAGAGAGAGAGAGAGAGAGAGAGAGAGAGATTCTTAAGTAAAAACACTCATTCCACTCCTTCTAAAAGTGTTCAAGAAAAATATATCAAGTGTGATGAATGCAAAGTCATAAAAAATGAAATTGAACACTTGCATGACACTCTTGGTAAGTTTACAAAAGGGAGATAAATTTGAACATTATTTTAGATAATCAAAGAGACACTTATACTGAATCCGGTTTGGGATATCACAAAAACTAATGCTAAATCTTTTAGAAAATTATGTTTCCGAAATAGAACCTCTAATAATAATGCAACCAAATGTTTTTATCATGGTAAACTTTGTCACGCTTCTTCGTTATGTTATATAAGAAAATAATATGAAACAAATGTCTCAAGAAAATAGATTTAAAAAGGTAACATGCGTTACACTAACACTAGAGGGTCCAAAATGATTTGGATATCAAAGGTTAATGCTTAAAATTTTGATGCAGGCGTGCTTTATAGTCCCAAACTCAAAATAGTGTCTTAACAAAAGTTGTTCAAAGCACATGACTAGAGACAAGAACATCCTCTTTGTTTTCACTCTTAAAAGGGGATATTGTGTCTCTTATAGTGACAACCTCAAAAGTTTTATTACCTATCGATTGACTTATTTTATTAGAAAGATTATTAGCAAGATGTCACAAAAATTATTAAGACATTTTGGCTCTGTTATCCATTGCTGCGCTATTTTTGAAAGATTTATTTTGATTCTCAGTTTTGTGTTCCAGTTGCTAAGTGGTTATTTTTTGAAAGATTTAATTTGGACACATGCATGATTTGTTTTGAAAAAATTTATTTTAGAAAGATTTAGTTTGTACACAATATGCATGATTTGTTTTGAAAAGATTTATTTTAGAAATATTTAATTTGCTACATAAATTGCATGATTTGTTTTAGGAAATATTTCTTTAAAAAAAATTTAAGTTATTGAAGATTGGATATGCTTTAGATTTGCCGTGACCCCCTTAATGGATTTTCTAGCTGGATTGACTTCTCTATATAAAGATATTGATTCCCTTTATTAATTAACAAGATAAGAAAAAAATGCATACATTATGAGAGATCAAACATCAAGTCTTGAAATGTGTTTTACTTGCGTAAAAATATGTCCATTGTTATTCATCTCTACTTAGGAAAAAAATTAGTTTTGATTTGTATACGTGAAATTTTTTAAGTTCATATCATTTATTCTTACAAACACTTGGGAGAGTTTTTTAGTGGAAGAGAGGGGGTCTCGGATTCAGGGGGAGTCTGAATTGAAATTCACAAGTAGTATTAGGAAAGAGTATTAATTGGGGGAGTTCAGCTAAGATTTTTGTATACTATTGATTATTTATTATTAGTGAATTTCCTTTCCACTTGGCTAATTCCCTCCAAACGTAGGTGACAATTACATCGAATTAGGTTATCTATTCCTTGTGTATTTTAATTACTATTTTCTTAATTGTTTATCTCTTAATTCAAATCACTGTCTCAAGTATTGTTTCAACATTGTGTGTGACATCTTATTTATGATTATACTAAGTTTTAATTGGCATCAGAGTAGAAAATTTGTTCAAGTTAGACATGTTTTTGGAATTGAGATAAAGGAGGAAATTATTATTGAGTTCAATGGTCGTCTCCGTGACATTTCTAATAAATAATATGCTCTCAATGAAAATATTTCATAGAAATAAAATCTTGTGAGAAATATTTTAAGATCTCTATTGAAGAGGTTTGACATAAAGGTTAGGGCCATTGAGAAAGCAAAGATATTTCCACAATTAAATTTGATAAATTGTTTGACTCCTTACTCACCTCTTAGATGCCTATTGATGAAAAAAATATAAAAGAATAGTAAAGGAGTAATGTTTAAATTCAATACTGCTAATCATAAAGACCAAGTATCCAACACCACTAATGAAAATATTATTGAATATATTGTTATGCTTGTTAAAAAAAAGTTAGCAAGGTTATGATAAGACTTGATAGAAGTTATAGGAACAATATATCTTCAAATTTCAAAGACAATCTCCATTAAGTTCCAAAAAGTGGTAACCTTCAACGTCAAGGTAGAGATGGTGAAAGAAACATTTTAGATATCCTAATAGATCTAAAGGAATTCAATGTCGTGAATATGAATGATTTGGGCATATCCAAGTTGAATGTCCTAATTTTCTAAGAAAACAAGGAAAAGATAGAATGCCACCATTTCAGATGATAAGTCTGATGAAGGAAGTGAATTCGACCAAACAAGTAGTTTTGGGGCACTTACTACTCGCACCATTGAGATTTTTAATATTGAGTTACCTAGTGATAATGTATTTCTTAATGATAATAGGAATATAAGTGATGAAGATAAGATATATGATAATGCACTTGTTGAATCGCATAAAACTCTTTATTTGAAATGGACTCAATAATCCTAAGTGATTGAAAAGTAGAAGGAAACAATTGAAACTCTTCTTCAAGATAAAACCAGACACGTGTTCATTATATCTTAGTTGAAGCTGGATATGTGCGCACGCTAAATTCTGGAGCTGATAATCTCACTGTTATTTTGAATGTTAGAAAACTTGCAAAGAACACGAAGGGACTTAGATATATTGACGAATCATCCACTCTAAAGACTAAGTTTTTTCCTCATACACAGAAAGTGGAAACCAAGATATCTGATATGATGTATCAAAAACCTACTACATATTACTACCAACATTCTTATGCCTATGTCAGGACTCATATCAACGAACCCTCTTGGGTATGTCATTAATGCGCTTAATGTCTTCACATCCGTTCTTTCTGCTATAGAATGTATGGGAAAAATCTTCATCAAAATTAATTATAACCATAATGGAGTATGTATTCTCACACCCATCCTAAAAAATTTTGGTGTGTCAAGTCTAAGCATCAAGTCAATATTGATTGCACCTCTCTCAAAGTTTCATCTAGACGAGAGTTGTAACTCAATAGTGGTTGTTTTAGGCACATGATTGGTGAAAGAATTTTTTTGAAGAATATCAAACCCTATTCCAACATCTATGTTACTTTTGGTGATGGTGCTAGAGTAAAAAACGTTGCAAATGATCAATTGGGATGTCTTAGTCTTCATTTTCTTAATGATATGTTGTTAGTTGAATGCCTTACTGCTAATCTCATCAGTATTAGACAATTATGTGACCAAGAATTGAGTGTCAATTTTACTATTAAAGACTGTAATTCTAAAGATAAACAACACATTCAACTCATGAAGGGTTCTAGATCCACTAACAGCTTCTACATGTAGTCACCCTTTGATGAGAATTAGCCTCAATCTTGTCTATCTCATAAGTTAGAGAAACTAAGTTGTGGCACAGGAAGGTTGGGCATCTGAATCTGAGAAGTATGGGGAAAATTATCGTTGGAAAGGCTATTTTTGGCATACTTGATCTCAAGATCTAAGAAGATAAAATATGTGGAAACTGTTAGGTTAGGAAGTAAATCAAGAATTCTCACAAGAAGGTGCAACATCCTACAACTACTTATGTTCTTAAATTACTTCATATGGATATTATATGAACAATATAAGTTGAGAGTCTTGGAAGGATGAGATATGTTTTTGTCTGTGTTAGGGACTACTTAGATACACTACGGTTGCGCTTATTTGTGAGAAGTATGACACCTTCATTGTTTTTGAAACTCTGTGTTGTCATTTAAAATTCATAAAGGGATGAGAGATTAGAAAGATCATTCGTATTTGAAGAGATCATGGCAAAGAATTTAAGAACTTTAACTTCTCTTATTTCTGCACTAGTGAAGGGATTTCTCATGAATTATTTACCCCCATCACACCTTAGCAGAATAAGATTATGGAAAGGAAGAACCGTACCTTGCAAGAAATGGCGAGAGTTATAATCCATATCACTTTTGGGATAAAGAAATGAATATTGCTTGTCATATTCACAATTGAGTAATAATCTAGTCGGGTGTCGTGGTCAATCATTATGAGTTACAAAAAGGGTGGGAATCCTAATGTTAAATATTTTCATGTGTTTGGTAGTGCATTCTATCTTCTTATCGATCGTAAATAGAGAAGAAAATTTTATCCAAAGAGCGATGAATGCATTTTTATAGGATATTACATTAACATTAGGTCATATTGGTATTTAAAAACCATACAAAATCAATGATGGAGTCCATATATATGTTAATGTCAATGAAGAGCAATCTGAAGTGATCACTGATGAAGATGAAGATTATGGGCTTACTATTCAAAAAACAAGAAATATGTGCCACAAAATATGAAAAACAACTTACAATATGCCAAATAGAATGATGATTCAGATAATGATAAGAATATTCTTTCTAAAAGAAAAGAACAATCATCAAGGGTAAAAAAGAATCATCTTATCGACGTCATCATAGGAAACCTGGATGAAGAAGTTAAGGGATGAAGAAAAGAACAAGTTAATTATAGAGAGATGATATCTAATATGTGTTTTATTTCAAAAATTGAACCCATATATGTGAAAGAATCCTTCAATGATGGGTTATAGGTCAATGCTATGAAGGAAGTTCTTGTCCAATTTGAGATGAATAAAGTATGAAAGCTTGTTCTTGATTATCTATATGCTTGCATGTATAAAGTTGATAATCACGCAAAAGATGCCCTCTAAATTTTTGATGATGACAACGTCAACTATTATGACGAAGTTGGTGATAATAGCTTTCAACTCTTTGATGATGGTGACCCAACTAGAAAAACATCTCAAGCCTCATCACGAAAAGAGATTCAAGATTGAAGTGATTATATGATCATTACATATGACAAATAATCTTCAAGCCTAAAAAAAATGAAAGAGAGGAAGTGTGAAAGCTCGCCAGGTTATGTTTATTTGAGTGGCCAGATTTTGTAAAAGTAAGGGAGTAGCTCCTAAATTCTAAGGCAAGTAACACACACACACACACACACACTTAAAAAAGTCGTTTTCCAAATTTTTACAACTTCAAAATGTTTTCAAAATCAAGCCAAGTGATTAATAAACGGTCCCATATCTTTAAAATAGATTTTTTAAACTAGCCAATCAATTGAGAACAGAAGCCTATCGATGATAAAAACTTTTCTGAGCTAGTAAATCAATTAAGTCATTAAGCCAATTGATTAGAGATGGGTCAAACATTTATCCAGTCAATTGGGACAACACCTTAATGACCTGAAACAGATCTATCAAATATTTCCATATTAAGCAAGGAGATTGATTAAAAATAAGCCATTCAATTGATTAAAGCGTTATGCCAATCATTTGGCTCATCAACTCAGCCCACAAATCATTTCATTTTCAAGTTTTTACATCTCCTAAATAAATGAGGCTTGCCTCCTCTTCATTACACAACACTTTCCAAAGCTTTACATTTCCTTTGGAATTTATATAACAGATCTTACCGGTTGATTAGAACCTGAAGTGGCTAGAGACTTCGTCTACAATGCTATGCTGGAATCGAGGAGGAGGGGCGTATCTACAAGGCACTCTGATGCTAAAGCCAATAAGATTGCACAGATACGTGAGTGTTTTAGAGGATAAGATTTGAGTTTCCTGACTCTCTTAAATGAGATGGTATTTATAGTACCCCCAGCGCATGGCCATTGGTCCCTATTTTTAGGTTAGTCATCCAGGATCTAGGCCCAAAAATAGGTAACTGCCAAGAATTCTGCGTGAAATCAGGAACGGGCAGACCATTCCCGTCATCTTGGAAGGCTGCCCGGGCAGAGTGAAAACTAGTCGTTGGTGCGGACAGAGATACAGTCCAAGGGCAGCAGTGGTTTAGTTAGCCTCGGGGCCAACCGACCACGCGTGCCCCTCGTAAGGGCAGAAGGGGAAATACGCCCTTCGTTGTTCCCACCGATTGGGCAGAGTCTTTTACGTCGCCCTTGACTCCGAAGTGGATTGGGCAATTTTCAGCCATTGGGCGAGTCCAGAACAATATTTATTTTCTATCTTTCTTTATCTAGAAATATTTCTTTGTCACTTAAGTTGCCTTAGTTCTTTTAGTGAAATTTTACTTGCGAGGAAGAGTTTGTAAGTTGTTGTGTTGGTTGCTTAATTCGTAAGAGTGTGATACTCTTGAGAGGTTGAGTTTGCTTCATGAGATAAACTAGTCATAAAATCTCTGTCTTAGTTTTTAGAGGTCATTGTTTTGCATTCTCACCTACAGTCATAAATGAGTATCTTGGTCATGGAAAACTAATAAATATTAATCATATTTCCTCTTTGAAGATCATAGCTCGAGAAATTATTAGTAATGTTCATGAAGACTGGCCTTCAAAAGGTATTTTAGTGGCTTCCAACATGGGTGTGAAGCATGTTATCCTATACAATATTGGAGTGACTAACTTACCTCCATCTTCTCATGGATTAGGTATCATCCATAGTCTTGTTGGTCTTTTATGCCAATTAGGAACTCATGATGTATTTGATTTTGGCATGTGAGAAACCATATTCTTAGCTTTAATTCATGAGGCAAAGGCTTTACAAGAGATCATCCACAAGTCCATTTCAAGGAAGAATGCGTGAAAAGGAATTATCAATATTTTAGCTCCTCGGTCTATTAGAGCTTCCTAATTAATCTTAACCTATTGTTCCTAGAAATGGAAATGATATTTTGACTATGAGGATGTGTGCAACTATATAAATGAAAAATTTGATGTTGCTATACATGAAGATGTATCTAACAGTGGCTATGCTACTCTGTTGTTTTGATTTGGTTTGGTTGTTTATATGGTTTGTTGGTTTTTGTTTTGTAGATTATTTTTTATCACTTTGGTTGAATTTGTTCCTATATTGGTGGTTTGAATGTTTATACTACTAGTATTTTGTTTTTCCCTTGGCTCTCTTGAGGCAAATAGAGGGAGAAAAGACATTCATGGTATTGGCACTTTATGGTTCAGTAAATTGTATGATGAATTGTTTTTTCTTAATTGATTTTATGAATCTTATGGTTCAGTAAATTGTATGATGAATTGTTTTTTCTTAATTGATTTCCTGAATCTTATTGTTAGCTTTATCTGTTGATTTCTCTATGCTAAAAGTGCAAAATCTTATTTTGCCTAAAAATAGATAAAGGGGAAATTTGTTATTAGATATGAATTGACTTATTTTTATTGAAAAATGATAAGCAATATGCCACAAAAATTTCTAAGACCTTTTGGCTCCGTTATCCATTGGTGCACTATTTTTGGAAAGACTCTGCTTGATTTATGATTCTAAATTCCAATTATCGCTTGATTATTTTTTGATAGATTTAGTTCGTTTAGAATATCCATGATTTGTTTTGAAAATATTTCTTTAATAGAGATTTAATTTGCTACAAAATTGGCATGATTTGTTTTTGGAAATATTTAATTTGCTGAAGATTGGATATGCTTTGGATTTGTTGTAAAAAGCCTAGATGGATGGATTGACTTCTTTATATAAAGATATTGGCTCCCCTTGTAGATTAAAAAAAATGAAAATTATGAGAGGTTAAACATCAAGTCTTGTAGTATTTTTTTCTTATGTAAAATTTCGTCCTTTGTCACTCATCACTACTTAGGAGAGATAGAGTTTTGGTTTGTATCCATAAAATTTGTCACATTCGTGTTATTGATTCTTACAAACACTTAGGAGGGAGCCTGAATTAAAAAAAATAATAGTTAAAGGACACAAGGAAGTGATAGGATCTTAGATTCAGAGGGAGCCTGAATTGAAATTGATGGGTAGTATTAGGAAAACGATATTGAACTGTGAGAGTATATCTAAGATCCTTGTGTACTATTGACTAGTTGTTATTAATGAATTTTGTTTCCACTATATGACTGTCCTCTAGACGTAGGTGATAACTGCATAGAATAAATTTATCAATTCCTTGTGTCCTTTAACTATTATTTTTTTTAATGATTTATCTCTTAATTCAGATCATTGAGTCTCACGTATTATTTCAATATTTGTTGTGACATCTTATTTCTGATCAAACAATTTCAAAAACCAATAAAGATAAAAGCCATATAAAAAAATAAAGAAGATCATCTGGCTTCTAAGGATCTACTTTGACTCAAGCATGGAAATGATGTTTAGGCAAATCAAAATAATTGAAGATTTTCTTAAGGGATCTGAAAATACAAAAAGAGAATTGGTAAAAAAAAAGGTAAGCTAGTAGAAAAATTTAGAATCAAGGTATGATCAACCTTTCTCTTTTACCTACTGTTATTTTTTGTTTAATATTTTGTATTCAATCATTTAAATAAAATAATATTTTTCTATCTACTATTATTACTAAATATTGTCAAGCATGTTAAATTAGTATTTGAAAAAATCACTCAAAGAAAAAAAAAGGTTAATTATTGGGCCAAATGCTCTCAAAACCCAAAATATATTTTCAAAATAAGGTTTTTCTCGCTTTATAATTGATTATGCCATATGCATAATATATTACAACATCATGAATCAAAAATACGTGAATCATAATCTATTACAAGTTTGAAAACTTCATAATCAATTACGAGCATTCCTCGAATCCTTACTATAACAATATTTTTCCTCCATAATTGATTATGCCTAGGCAATAATAGATTATGGTTCGTCTATAAAAATCATGTCTTTTAATTCTGAATTTTCATACAAGATTATGATATTATTCTTGATTCTATAATACTACATGCATTGAAGACATCTATCACTTTTTCAAAATTACAACAATTGCACCAAAGCGAGTTAGTTCATCACCATTTGCTTCTTCCAATTTTGATTCTGCTTGCTTCTCAAGCTCCACTAAAAAAGTCTCCAACCAATATTTTAGAGACATAATAATCTTAAGTCCAAGTTTCTACACGAAAAGTTCTTTAGAGATGAGAACTTTTAGTTTCTACATGTTTTGGACTCAGCAAATCTAACAAGATTCATGATCAGTCCACTAGAATCTCGACAATATGTTTGATGCTACTATTAGTATTTAAATGTGCCTAGTTGATTCTACTTTTGACAGTATTCCCCCTATCATTGTAAGACTTATCTCATTGATTATCGTCTTCTTCTATCATTATAAGTATTATTTTTTTGAGAAATTAAAACATCACTCAATTGCTAAAAAATGGATGTTATTCTAATATGTATGACTTTAAAGAATATTTCTACAATTTGGGTGGGTTACATGGTTCAATAAATGAAGGATTTTCAGAAAAATGGCTGTTGGCTGCTATTAAGGGTGGCAAAACGGGCTCGGCCCGTGGGGAAAGCCCGTTTTGCCCGCATATTTTCGCGGGACGGGACAAGGTTTTAGGCCCGCTCTCTTTAATGTGTCCGCCCCGCCCCGTTTTTTTGCGGGCATGAATTTTTTCATACAATTTTACTATTTTTAGGCCTTAAAGGTTCAATGCCCGCGGGCTTTCCCCGCCCTCACTTTTTTGCGGGGCGGGACAAGGTTTTAGACCCGCACTCTCAAATATATCCGCCCTCCCTGTTTTTTGTGGGCTTTTGCGGAGCGGTTCTATAGCCTATTTTGTCTTGAGTTAATGTTTCTTTAAGTTTGGGTTTGCAAAAGATCATTCACAATTTTAGTAGCAAAGAGTAAAGTAATGAAAGTTCTAAGTTAAAGAAAATGTATCAAGATTCGATTTCATCGACCTAAATTTGTATGTCTCCTTATAAATATACGTATATGAACTCGGTAACGATCAACATAATTACGTATCGACGCCTATATCATCCGTGTCCGCAATGATATAGTAAGATTTACCGTATTGTTTAACCGACGATTTCTCCATCGTTTAAACAATACACATAACGTTTTAAAACCGATACTAAGTAAACATCAAACTCTAAATCCATGTCTGCAACTTATAGTTTGATAAATGATAAAGTTAGGTCTAGTTACAAACATTGATATCTCAAACATTTATACCATAGAAAAGCTTTAATAAACAAACTAAACCATCTATATTGATCATCACTTGTTCATACATAATATATTTACAAGAACACATACAAAAGGCTAGGAAGATTATATCTTATCTTGATACAAAAGAGATTTAGCTATCCATGAGAATGGTAGCTTGCTTAAGAAGGAAAGGATGAAGATCAACAAGCATCTACGACGATCAAAGCTTCGAATCTCCAATTCTCAGTTTGCTACAGTAGACAAGTGTTCTTAAGCTCTCAAAATCAACCAACCTAAAATATCTGAAAATCTCTTTATATAGCTTTTCTGAAATATGTCCAGGGCGCGTCGCACCCTCCAGCGCGCTACGCGCCATTACACTTAAAAAATATAAACCGCCCATGCGCGCGACGCGCGCAAATCTCTGGTTTGAAGCTCCAAAATATCTTGCCCAGGGCGCGACGCGCCCTAATCACCGCGCGACGCGCGCATACTTCTGCCCAGGAATCTTCAATCAAGGCCAAGACAAGCTCCAAACATCCCAAAATTGGCCAAAACCTACACAATCATAACTAAAACACATATTAACATAAAATGAAAGCTAAAAATTATAAACTATAAATAATTATCTAAAACTTCAGAGAATTAAAAGCATACTCGATAAAATCGGTCGAAAGGTGCCACTAATTAAACTAAATATTAACACAATTTGGCACCTAACAGCGGGTCTAAACGGGGCGGGCATGCCCATTTGCCACCCCTAGCCTACCATACATCATATGATCACAATTTTTTTATAATGTTGGTATTAACGTTGAAGGTGAAAAGTTGTCTTCAAGCAAACCTTGAATTAGAAGACCAAATCTTAACAAAATAAGGATAGTGGAAAAATGTTATGTGGGTCTACATTTCTAAGAACTCTACAGAGCATCCCTAGACTCCTCAAACTCCTTCATATAATACCTTGATTTTGATTTTTCCTATGCCTCCTCCTTCTAACATTTTCTTTTAATATCTATTATTAGAAATTAGGGGTGAAAATAGCTTGGGTCGAGCTAGACTTTTCCAAGCCTAAGTCTGACCTGTCAAAAAAATGAAAGCCTGTAGCCTGTCATAGACTTATTTTTAGGCCTGAGTCTGGCTTTTTCGAAGGCCTGGTTAGCCTGTTAGCCTACATAAAAGCCTATTTATTTTTTTGTAAGAAAAGGCCTATTTGTTTTAGACATATGTAAATAAGCAATTAAAATAATGTTTAAATTGACTAACTAACTAAAAGACCAAGAGACTAAAAATTTGTTTGCATTGACTTATTTTAACTTACTCCCTCCAACCATTATTATAAGCAAAGATTCTCTTTTTAGGTTCATTGAGTAATGAATGTATTTGGTCTACATAAAAGACCAGATACATTCATTATTCTATGAACCTAAAAAGATAATATTTGCTTATAATAATGGCCAGAGGGAGTACCTATTAACATAAGTTCTGTGAGACTGTTTGTTTAAGATAACTTATGAAAACAATATTCATCGGGTGCTTTCATCTTATTTTCACAAGTTCTTCAAGATAACCAAGTTTTATTTATGTATTTTTAATTCAAAATACAAAACATAACATAATGATAATAAAAAAATTATTCATATTTATTTAAATAGATCAGGCGCTTTAAAAACTCTTTTTTGGGGGCAGAGGCCTGGTCTTTTTAACTAAATAGGCTTTTAAAAAAACCTAGGCCTTTTCTATTTAAAAAATATGGGTGGCTTGGCCTGAGTCTGTGTAGGCTCCTGTTATCGGTCTGGCGTAGATCATTAAATGTTCTATGTTTAGTTTTTGTTTAGTTTCCTTAATTTTTCTTATATTTTTGTTATTTTATGCATGTTGTTTCATTCCTTATTTATTTGTAATTCTTTTGTTTCCTTTATATGATTATCACTCTTTTTGTTATCTTAGTTTTTGGTTATTCTCTTATCTTTTTAATTAGTTTTCTTCTTTATTTTTTTTCTATTTTTTTATAATTTCAAAGGGGTAGAACTATATTCTTAGTGGGAATATCTTTTTTTTAGGGAGAGCTAAAATCTTATTTCTTCTTAATCTCTAATTGTTAAGCCATCTTCCGAGAGACGTATTGTCATCATCAAAAAAGGGAAGAATGTGGTTCTGTGAGTTAATAAGTTTTGATGATTGACTAAACAAGATACATCATCAAATAATGGACATGAATAAAAAATCATGTCCTGAAACTTCTGATGATTAACTCAACGGATACCAAATATTATGAACGTCATCAAAAGAATGGACTTGGGTCTTAAAGTGCACCTATAACATGAAGTTCAAGTGATTTTATTTTAAAATAATGTGTAGCTCTCTTAATTCTAAAATATATGCTTACACTCACAATAAATGTTTTCCAACTTCACCGTATTAAAAACTCTTTCCAAAACTTCTTTGAAAAAAGCAAAAAAAAAATTAACGTAGCATCAATTATGGTGTACAAATAATCAATTAAGGAGCATTTTCCCTTTAATAGATTATGGTTGTGGTATAATTGATTGTAATGTGTGTCCCAATTTTTAATCGATTATGAATTTAGCATCATTGATTGAGGTTTGAATTTAAGCAAAACTTTTCTAAAATGCTTTTGCATAATATATTATAGCATTGTCATAATCGATTATAAACTGATTTTGTTTGGGCTTTTTCCATTGTATCTTTTTTTGTGAATATTTATGACAACTCTACTATATAAAGGGGTCTAATGCTCATTTGAAAATACACCAAAAATATGAAAACCTTTCAAAAGTCTTATCTTCTTCTCTCACCATGTTTTAATTTTTATACACTTCAAAAATATATTATAGTGTCGAGAGACAGACCACTATACAAATTGTTTATAATTGTTGATGTTATTATGATATAATTATAAAACCAATAGTGACTTATTCTCTTTAACATGGTAAGATATAAATGTTTTAAGTTGAACATGTGATAAATGTTTAGTGTAAAGGCGGCATGCTAAATCTATGATACAAACTTGGTGTGAAAGTTGTGAATTGAACCTGTGTTAAAAGCTTGGTTGATGATGGAAAATCTCAAGGTCTACTATTGGGGTCTATTATTGCTACCCCCTTCTTCTTCTACCTTCTTCTTAAAATATAACTTGAAAATCTATTTTTATCTTTACCATTTTGAAAATAAATTAAATCACAATTCACTCACTCTTGTTATTGAAGTCACTAGGTCAATATAGAGGTGGTCTTACCATGATCTGACATTTGATGGTGTGGCATATATGGAAATCTTAGAATAACTCTATTTTTACCGGTACACCAATAAATAAGTAGGATATGAAAGATAAGAGTATTTTCTTTGTTTGAAAATAATATTTTGGTAGGTCGTCATTTATTCATGTTTAATTTTGGTAGAACCATTTTTTCTCCTTGAGTTAATAGCGGTTTGAGAATTTTTGACAAAGTTCCTTATGGGTTGTGTTGTCTATAGAGGATGCAATTTTGTTGATGGTAATTCTCGATGATAATGTTGGGAAAATAACAAACATAGAAAAAAATAGGAACACAATCACAACACAAGAACATAACGTGAAAACTCCAAAATCGAAAGAGAAAAAAACACGGTTGTTGTCAATAGACAACCAGAGAATAACACTATGTGAAAATTATTACAACACATAATATATCCTCAACTAACCCAGACCCCAGTACACTCACACTCTCCAAAACAAATATTTAACTACATCTCACAACACTCTAATACAAGAGCATAAGAGAATTAAGAAAGTCAAATACAAGCCTAAAGTGCTTTTGACTGGTGCACCTTGTAAAGAAAAACTTGAATCCTATATATAGCCTTAGACTCCATTTTCCTTCATAAAACTAAGAAATATGGGACATCTCCAACATATATATTTTTAACCAAACCCAACAATCTCCACCTTGATTGGAAATAATACATTAATCTTCACTGACAATCATACTCCACCATAAAGAGTATAGTCACTTGAAGCAACACTACTTCAAGAATTTTCACATTATTTTCACCGACAATCATATACTTTATCATGAAGAATAAATTCACTTGAAGCTAAACCTCTCCAAGAATTTCACATGTTAAAAACTAGGTTGAAAATTTATGGTGTAACTTAGTTGGCAGGAAGCTCTTCAACCACCGATATAATTTTGCTCCTTGTGTAATCTTGATTGTATCAACACACCTTTGACTTGAAATTTTCATAAGTCAAAATTAAATCTTCCATCAATTATCTCTAACCCAAACCAGCGAAACTTGTGACTGCAGCTCAACAGATAAGACCTAACTCGTTACTCTATGATGGTGTAGTTGTTGGTTGAAGTTTCTTGTATTTTTATATATTTTAAATTTTATAATTTTGTTTGTTGTTATATATTTATAAACAATAAAGAAGCAAAATCTCAAAAACAATAGCATTTAATATTAGCTGTCAGATGGAAGCTCCTAAAAAGAGAACAAACTCTAGTGAGAATGTCCTTTCTACGATGCATCGTCCAATAAAAGACTTAACTAGAGCTCATATTGTCAATTTCTCACTATGCCAAATTTGTCTTTTAGCAGCACCCCTGCGAAAGCGCTTTTAAGAAAAAGCGCTGGTATAGGTTTCGCTAGAAACAAAATTAAAAAACACGAAAAAAGTGCTCTTATAGGGGGGGTTACGAAAGCGCTTTCAAAAAGCGCTGGTAAAGGCATGGGTACGAAAGCGCTTTTCAAAAGCGCTCTTATAGGGGGTTATGAAAGCGCTTTCAAAAGCGCTGCTATAGGGGGTGGGGTACAAGAGCGCTTTTCCCTAAAAAGCGCTGGTATAGCCATGTGTACTAAGGCGCTTTTCAAAAGCGCTTTCATAGCTGTTTCATAATTAAAATTTTTAAAAACAAAATTAGACAAAACGCGTTTGCCCTCACAAAATCTCTAATTCCCTCTTTCTCTTTTGCCATCGCTGTGCCCAACCAAACGCCGCGATTGCAACTTCTCCTCCTCCCTCCGACGGCGACTGCAACTTCCTCCACCCTCCGACGGCGACTTCCTCCTCCCGGGTAAGAACAACAATCCTATTCCTATCTCTCTCACAACCTTATTTTCGAATTCAAAACTGTGTTTGTGAATTGTGAATTGTGGAGTGTGTGTTGATGTTCATAGGTTTAAGGTTACATTGTGTGAGTGAATGCTAGGGTTTTTGTTGGAGAATGATGGTGAAATTTGGTAATGAAGTTCACCAATGCATAACTGTGAACTCAACTTGATAGTTTTCATTTTCTTCTGTTGCAATGTTGCTTCATCATGGAGTTGGATAATCTGCATCCTTAGGTTTGCGACAATATTATAGTTGTCTTTAATCCTTGGAGTGTAGATTATCCTTTTCTTATCATCGATTCTTCAACATGCTGTGGACAAGCATTCTACAAAAGTCAAGTTTGTTACTCATGCTCATTCTTATAATTAAGATCAACTGATTAAGGTTTAAATCTACATCAAATTAAGAAGTAATTGTTTAACAATAACTAAATGAGATGGTGTTTTAAGTTCTCTTTATAAATTAAATTGTTTTTGTCTAATGTCATGATAAATTATACTCTCACTCAACCTGAATTATAAAAAAAATTCCTTATTCTAGAACAGATCTGTTCACTCATATGAAGCTTATCTCATATACTAACTTTTCTAGGCCATGCATACTTAAGCCTTTTAATAATGTTACTTTACTTTTTGTTATTTTATGCGATTTGGGATTGGCAACACTGGTTTCATAGCCATGTAAATTCCGACAACTTTCTTTTTTTGATGCTTATTTTGATTTCACCGATTTCGATTCCGATTTACTTGTACATGCATGGTTTGACTTCCATTTGACTTGTATAGATTGTTAACTTATTAATACTGTACTAATGTGCTTTAGTTTGTTTGATACAGGTTCAATGGCTAGTAATCAAGAAAACTCACACGAAAACTCACAAGATAGAGATGCTCCGGATACAAATGCTCCACCTGATACATCATCAAAAGAAGTTGCACGAGGCATCACCATTATGAAGGGAATCATTTGACATAGAGACCAAGGATTAATATATAATTTGGAATGTAATTCTGATAACCAACCAATTGATTCTAATTCTGCAAAGTTGACAAGCTATATTGGTACACTTGTACGTATGCATATTCCAGTCTCCGTAGCTAAATGGAATCTGAAAAGCAAAGAGTTGGACGAGAAAAAAGACGCGATTTGGGACGAGCTTAAGGTATCATATATGGTTGTTGTTATTATCTTGACGATAATTTGTTTAAATTACTTATACTAACACACTCTATGCGTATGTTTTTTTGCAGAGGTCTTTTAACATACCAGATGAGCGTAAACGCTACATACTTGGTTTGGCCGGAAAAAGATATAGAGGGTGGAAAGCTTTTTTAACAAACACCTATCTTAAGGATAAAGATGGAAACTTTCTTGAAGAGACACCGGAACGGCCAAAAAAATATGAGCTATTCATTGATGAAGAAGATTGGGCTAAGTTTTTAGAGCAAAGAGATGAAGCTTTTCGGAAAAGGAGTGCCACAAATAGTGCGAGAGCATCAAAACCCGCGTATCCATACAAAAAAGGGCGTTTGGGATATGCACGCTTAGAGGAAAAAATTGTAAGTAAATAGAAATGCGTTTTAATTATTTGTCTAAATGTGTTTTATTTGACGATTTTATCATTTGTGTCAATGCATAGTTAGAGGAGACGAAAAGTGAGGAAACCTCACTTCCAGTACATGTGTTGTGGAAGGAAGCTGGTGTGGGCAAGAATCGAGCTGTCGATCCCGATGTTCAAAGAGTTTATGCTGAATGTGTAAGTATAACACTGTGTCTTTAATTAAATCAAATGTTTTTTAATATATAATTGATTTTTTATCTCCACTAATAATTATTGAAATGTAAATGAATTACAGGAGACCATGTCGCAATCGGTATCCACCGGTGAGGACCAGGATGATAGGAGCGTACTTAGTAGAGCACTAGATGCTCCTGAGTATCCTGGTCGGGTGAGGGGTAAAGGTCATGGTGTGACTCCAACCTCTTTTTACAAGCATTCTAGGAGAAGAAATCCTACCAATGAAGAAGTGTTGCAAAAATTGCAGGAATTACAAGCACAAGTCTCTGAATTGCAAAGAGATAAAGAGATGTATATGAGAGAAAAGTGCAACACTTCATCGGTGAAAGAAACTAGTGATAAAGCTAGTATCAACTGTCAAAGAAAATTTCCCGAGGTAATTATAAATTTTTTTCCTTACAAATTGTTCTATTTTACAATGATAATGACTTTATATTTATTATTGGTTTAGGGCATTTCATCTTGCCAACTATACTTATCATCATCGAATTATCGCCTAGTTGGCAAGGGAAAAGTGCACAACACTTTGGGAGATTTACTTCACCATAGACCGCTCCCGGATGGACACCTGAAAGTATCAGTTGATGTTGTATTAGATCATGATGCGGTGCTACCGGTACCTGACATGGTCTCAGAGACAACATTGCCGCGAGATGCAATAGGGTCATTTGTTGCATGGCCCTCAGAGCTCATTATCATTGGTGATGAGGTATATTGAAAACCATTATGAATCATTTAGTTTTCGAATGTCAATTCTGCACCGTTACGTTAATTATTTTTTACATTTTAATTTTAGACTGCTCCTACAAAACCCGCAATTAAGGGTAAAGGGATTTTACAGGAGGAGGAGTCTGTTGCATCACTAAAAGAGGTACATTTAAAGTGTTAATATATAATCTGAATCTAAAACTGCATGATTTTATATTTTACCTAACTTATATGATTTTTAGGCATCTGCTCGGGGGTCACAACAATTGACGCGGCAAGTTCTTAGCGTACCACCCAAGGGTCCTCCGAAGCTAGCGGCAAAAAAAGGTGGTGCTTTTGTGCCTCGATACCGGACGATGCTCAGAACACTTGTTGATATGTCCGATTTGAAGGATGGTGCTTTCCGTGAAATCAATATGGATGAAGGTATCTTTGGTATTGAATTCCTGTCAAATATTGCACTAGATGACTTGGAAGAGATTTTTACGCATGAACAACTAGGCGTTGGTAATATGCACTCATACATCCGGTAATATTCACTCATCCGATATATTATTTAATTAGTCGAACAATTTATTTACACATTTCAATAAAAATAATCTAATGTTTATTATGTTTTTATTTAAGGTTGTTGTATGACAAAGTGTTGCGCGGGACTGCATTGTCAAACAGATTTTGTTTCGTGTCTTCCGCCCATTGCAGCGGAATGACAATTGCTACGGAACCGGAATCAGTTAGACAACGCTTAGTCGATAGATTCCTGTCCACCGGCAATACAGAAAGTCTGATTCTTTGGGCGTATAATACCCGACCAGTAGGGTTAGTTTCTCATTCTTGGTTCATCTAATCTTTGTTTCTTTTGTGTAGCAAATTTTTCATATAAACTATTGTTTTAATTTATAGAGCACACTGGTTGTTGCTTGCTATCAACCCTATAAGAGAAGTGGTATATTTTCTGAATTCGGTAGATGGTGAGTGGACCAATTATCCAGCTATGAAGTTAATGATTGATACGTAAGTGGGATCGTTCTAAATATTTGTGTATATTTATATATTTAATTATTTGTGAGATTGATCTAAACATATGCTTTTATATTTTTGTTAGATCAATACAAGTGTTCCGAAGTCAAAGAGATGCACAGGTATCCCAGACTAAATCAAACAACATTACTTGGATCAAAGTGGAGGTACATTAATTTTCACAATTTTGCTTATAATATTTATGCTACTTGATAAAACAAGACAACTATAAAATCTTATTTGTTTTTCTATGCAGTGTCCGATACAGCAAAACAGTTCAGATTGCGGATACTATGTTTTGAGGTTTATGGAAGAAATCATTCAAACGAATCAATTAGAGATTCCAATCACGGTATGGATTTATAACTTAATTAGATAACTTCTTATAATTTATTACATTTAACTAAATCACTCATATTATGTTTTTGTTATGTAGTACTTTGACGACTTCTATGCTGCTTCTTACATGAGACTTAAGTTGGAAGAAATCAAAGAGGATTTGTGTCAATTTTATATTCATCAGCTATTCTTGCAGTAGGATTTGTGTCGATTTGAAGTATAATATTATAGTACTCTAGGATGGTTACTAACTTTGTTCATACTGTTGCCAATATTTGAAGTATAATATTGTTGATGTTACTAATTTAGTTTGTTTGACATGTGAGTTAGTTACATGTGAAACTTTCTGTATTCATACTTTACATGATTTAGTTTGTTTGACAGAAACTATAATGAGGTATATATATATATATATATATATATATATATATATATATATATATATATATATATATATATATATATATATATATATATATATATATATCGTCGAAAATATATTACAGGTCAAAAATATTACAGGTTGAAAATATATTACAGGTCAAACTGGGAGGCTGAAATTACATGTTGCACTTTAAAATACCTCATTTAGCAACGACAGCGCTTTTAAAAAGCGCTCTTAAAGGGCCACCTACTAAAGCGCTTTATTACTAAAAGCGCTGCCTAAGATTAAAAAAAACATAAAAAATAAAAAAACGCAACCTACGAAAGCGCTTTTGGAAAAGCGCTCTTATAGGGGGGCTATCAGAGCGCTTTTTCCAGAAAAAGCGCTCTTATAGGGGGACTATCAGAGCGCTTTTTTCAGAAAAAACACTCTTATAGGGGCTACCAGAGCGCTTTTTCTGGAAAAAACGCTCTTATAGGGGGCTATCAGAGCGCTTTCCTGGAAAAAGCGCTCTTATAGGGGGGCTACCAGAGCACTTTTCTGGAAAAATCGCTCTTATAGGGGAGCTACCAGAGCGCTTTCAAAAGCGCTTTCGTTACCTACGGCAGCGCTTTAAAGCGCTTTAGTAGCCCAAAAAAAGCGCTTTTAAAGCCCTTTTACGTAGTAGTGAATGATAAATCAAATTTATTTAGGATTGCATAATACAACACACTCTTTGATTTGAAGAGCCAACTAAATATGTTTTTTTTTTTTTTCTCAAATTTTGCGATATCAGGATGTTGTACTTGTATTTAGTATCATGGTTGGCCATCATTGGTCCAGATAAACGTGTTGGGTTCAACAAACTAAAACTTGAAGAAATTTGCCTGGCTTTTTGGATGGTATTATACTTAAAGGTGGCCATTACTTCTTCCATGCTCATGACATTCTTGTGGCTAATTTCAAGTTTAGTTATATATGTACTTCGTATTCAATAACTTTTCTTTTGTACACTTGAATAATTGATTATATAGGGCAGAGTTGCATGTGCTTTATTCACTGTACAGCTCGAACCACATGCACTTTGTACATACGTTTAAATTTATATTTTCCCATTTAGGAGTACTGACTTTTGGGAGTTTTGGCTTCTATTTAGGGTAAGAAAACAGTGAATTTATTTATAGATGAAGAGCCACACACATCAGATATCGTTTCTTTTTTTGGAAAAGTTGTAAATTGAAATAATGTTTCGACCAAAAGTTAGCGAGCATGGAAGTTCCTCTTCTAAATAGATATTTAAATATAACTTATGGAGTCTACTATCTATATATTACTAATAAATTGACCAAACTTACAAAATTATCTACGTATTACTAATAAATTGATCAAACTTACAAAATTACCCTTCTCACTAAAAAAATATTACACTACAATTCTACTCTACATATTACTAAGAAATTGACCAAACTGACAAAATTACCCTTCCCACTAAAAAATATTACATTACAAATTGGACAAAATAGTAATTAAAAAAATCACTTTTTCATTTTTCTATTGTCCAATGAAAATGAAGACTTTTGCCAAATGTCAATTGCAATATTTAAGATTCAACTTTTTCTCCACAACACACATCTTCTCTCTCTTATTTCAAATTTCAAATTTCTTTCACATTTCATTTTCCCACACTTTCTTACTTTCATTTTAATTTTTCTCCATTTACTTATTATCACAAAAATTATAATCTATTTTTTAATTTTAATAAAATTAAATATTTATTTATCTTACGGATCACTGTCAACACAATATTTAATTTATTTTAATTGATCATTACACACTTTCTATATCTTAATTAAAATTAAAATTTTCTCTCACGGGTCAAAGATTTTTTTTATTTCACGGGTCATTATCATTACAATATCTATTTTATTTTAATCAATAACTACTATTAATTGAGAGATAATTTTTATTTTTAAATGTTGAAATTTCATTTTTTTTCTCCAACTTACAATTTTTTTTATATAATTATTTAATATAATTGAATTTATATAATATTTTTATTTATAATTAAACAATTCATTTTAAATTTATACGTATCTAATTAAATTTTATAAATATCAAATAAATTTACCTGTGCGGAAGCACAGGTATCTTACTAGTAAGTCTCTTACAATTTGATAAAATAAAATTCTTATTCGAACAATCTTATCTTTGTTACAAGATAAAATGTGCGTTTGATTTATAAAATAAGAAGTATTGAACAAAAGAATATTATATTAAAATAAGAAGTATTGAACAAAAGAAAATTATCCTTGAACAAGTTAGTGGGGGGTGAAGAATGAAATTTTTGATACCCAAAAATTTTCGATATATTTTGTACTACCGAAAATTTCAAATTTATGGTTGTACAATTTTTTTTTTAGAAATTTTGAAAAATCTTGTAATTTTTTTCAAAATTTCCAGTAAAAACTCATAGAAATTTATAAAAATCCGGTATTTTATTAAATTTCAGCCCCTCCAAATTTTCGATAGAAACACATATTTTTAAAAAATTAGTGACTTTAAGCAAGTGCATAATAGTAAAACCATACCCATACCCTTGGTAATTCTCCTAGAAAACTCACAAGGTCAGACAAAAGCCCAATTATACCTTGATAAAAGCCATATGATAACTTCTTTATGCACCCATATAGGGTGGAAAATACTCCTAATATTCCCAAAATATCATTTGAATATGCATATCCGAAGACACCCAAAAAAATTGTCAGAGATTTTTTCCGATATGCATATCCAAAAAAATCTCAAATAAATTGAGAAATTTAGAATATTGGTTAATTCGGATATGCATATCCGAATTAACCAGAGTTCCAAATTTCTTTGAATTTTATTTTAAATATTTATTCCTTAAATTATATATTTTCTTTAATTAATTTTATAGATTTGTTTTAATTATTATCTAAAATTGTTGTGATAATATATACTATCTTTATCTTTGTCCGTTTTAATTAAATGGTTTCCATTTAAAAGTTAAGGAAATAATAACTTATATATTTTGAGAAAATAAATAAAAAAAATTGTATTTAGAAATAATGTTTTTAACTTTTTAAGAATTTTAAAATTATTGTTTTTAATGCAAATTTTTCTTTTTGAAAAATATAATATTTTATATTTAATTTTACAAAGATAGTATATATTAGTATCTAAAATCTAGAAGAACCAAATAATTTATTTTTTCATTAATTTTCTTTAATTAATTATAAATTTTAATTTTTTTAATAATTTTTTAAAATTAATTTTATATAAAAATAATGTGTTACTTAAATATTTATTAGGCTAATATTAATTTAATATATTGATTATAATGTTATATATTTAATAATATATTTTAATTAATACAATTAATTATATAATTAACTGTATTGATTCACCTTGATTTTAATTTTTTAATAATATTGAGTTATTTCGGATATGCATATCCGAAAAATCTCAACACTAAAAATTAGAATATTTTGAATATGCATCTCCGAAAATATCTCTTTCCCAAAAAAAGTGACTTCGGATACGCATATCCGAAGTTAAACTTTTTTTTATAAAAAGTGTCTTCGGATATGCACATCCGAATCCATCCCATTTTCTTAGAAAAAAGGTATATTTTGAGATGCACATCCGAAATATAAGAGTATTTTAGGTAGGGGTTTCAAAACCAAACCAACCCAATAGAAAACCGCAAACTAAACCAAATCAAATTGAAATCGCAAAAAGCCGCATTTGGTTCGGATTTGTTTGAGTCATCTTTTACCAAAACCGCACAGTTCGGTTCGGTCTGCAGTTTGTATTTTGTAAACCGAACCAAACTGAATCAAACCGCATTATGATACAACCTAACTTTCAGTTATCTCCCATATCCAACCCAAATTTAAATCTATTATACCTTAGCCTTATGATTACAAACAATTTTCTCATCCTTACACATATGATTTCAGTCTCGATCTTCTCAAATCTCTAATAGCATTATCTCGCCTTCTTTGTCACATACATCTTCCCTTTTATTCTCTAATATGTTCTCTCCTATATTCTTTCTTTTTCACCTTCTCATTTTTATTCAAATGTTCTCTATTTTAGTTTCGTTTTTATCACACATGTTCTTCTCTAATATCTCAACTCACTCTTTTGTTTTTTTTTTTGCATCTTCACTACTCTCTTGACTCTTCTATTTTTTTTGTTTCATTATAATAATTTCTATATTATTTTATGTTATTATTTTATATTTATTATTTCACTTTTGTCTAATTTAATTTTTACAGATTAATGGAAAGTTGTTGTCAAAATATGACGAATTTTGTTGTTATTTAATAGTGTATGAATGTCTAAATATAAAGTTGTGTTGTCATCTATATGTGTGTGTATGACTCAATAAAATATTTGTAAAAAACCAACCAAACCACATTGGTTTGGTTTGGTTCTAAAAATCAACCAAAACAAACAAAACAACACGATTGTTTCTCTTACCGTTCTAATTATTTTTTTCGTCAAAATCGCTCAAATAGTACCGCAAACACCTCTAATTTTAAATATTTCACCGCGGATCAAAGAAAATGGATCTAAAAAGAAATTGCCAAGCCATATTGATGTTAAAGCCGAAATCCCTTTAGGGCATGAAAAGTTCAATAAAATAAATTATATTTTTTCCTTTAAAAAAAGGATAAAATAAAAAGCATATTTTTTAAAATAAAAAAACATCCCCTATGACAAAGTTGTTTCCAAAAGATATTTAATTGAAATACTTTTTAATTAATTTCGTCTGTTTCTGCGCGTTCCTATCCACTCTTTGCACTACCATCTTCTTCTTCTAATTTACATTCAAATATTATTAGTAACCAAATTACCATCTCTCTCTCTCTCTCTGCAATTTTCTTCCCCTTTACTTTCTAGGTTTTGCTTCTCCTATGGGCGTTTCTTCATCTACTCATCAGGTATTTTTTTTCTCCAATTTCTCCTCACTTTTTCTTTAACACCGTGCACCTTTTTACTATTACTCTTCAATTTTTATTTTTCATCACAAATTTTGCCTCTGAATTCAATTTTCCCTTCTCAATTAACCTTTTTGTGTTGATTTGTTTACCCCAAACCCCCTGAATTTCATGACCTATTTCTCAATTCCTTTGATTTTCGCATTATTTATTTATTTATTTATTTGAATTTTTTTGGTTATTTACTAGGTTTATCATGTTTTAGGCGATCAAAGTAATTGACTTTCGCACCCTGTAGTTACAATTGACCTGATTGGTGGATTTGTTCCCCCAATTTCTGAAACCCTGTTAGTTTGATATCATTTATTTCAGGAACTGTAGTTTCAGTTCTGGTTGCAAATTGCAATATTCATGAACAAGAACCATAGACCAATTAACAAAATGTTGTGAAAATAAAACTTTTTTTTTTATATATGTTTGAATATTGTGCTACACTTTGAAGTTGACAATGCCGACGGTTGCAATTCTCCTTTTGATTGAATTCTGTTTTTCAGGTTTGAGAAGATAACTTAGTTTGATTTATTCACCAACTTCAATGCCCTTGATGGACCAATGTAAAGATTTTCTCAGCTGGGTTGATCTTGACACGTCTCTCAAAATTTTCAAGTGTCTAGATGATCCAGCAGATCTAGTCCGCGTCAGTTGTGTCTCACGATCTTGGAGAGACTTTGGTGAGTTATAGACTTATACGGAGTAGTTGTATTTTTTATTTTATTTTTTAATATTTTTATGCCTCAGTCTCACCAGAAGTTCAAGTTTAGATTCTCCGTGGTTTACATTTCATTTTATTTTTGATCTGTTTGTCCTTTTAGAATTGTGTTCTTTGCTATATTTCGAGTATCTAATCTCATACTGCTCACATGTTTACAAGTTAAAGATTAAATTCAGATTTACTAAAGTGTGAAATTTGTTTCTTATCATTTTAGCTCATCATATTTGTGCATTCTCTGAAGAGTTTTTTTTTTCCTAGTGTTGTGCAACTACTGGGTGATGTTTTAGATATTAGTGGATAGTACTCTCGTGCTTATCAGCCAACACATACCAGTGTGTTGTAGACTTCTTTATTGTCAAGATTGCGTTAATATTGCTTGCCAATGTTTTATATTAAATTGCTAGTCCAGGGAGCAAGGTTCGAAAGTGTTAATGGGCCAAACTTTGGGATCCAAGTGACCTTAACGCCACATATCCACCCAAAACCTTAAGGCTATGTTTGGGAGTTTAGAGGGGAAGGGAGGGGAGGGCTTTGAAAAATAGGAAAGATTGGGGGAAAAGAATAGAAAGATTTTAGTTTGGAGTGTTTGGTTTTCTTCATAATACCAAAAACTCTCTAATTTGGGGGATCTCAAAATTTGTATTAAATGAGGGTTTTGGAGGATTTTGGTGTTCAAATATAATTTTTGTTGTTATAGTATTTCAAAAAGTAAAAATACATTAATAATAAACATTATTTTATCATTCTAAACAAAATCTTTTTTTCAAAAAATGTAAAAAATTTCTCTATATTTTTTAAAAAATCAATTTTCGAAACCCTCCCTTTCCCTCCCCTCCGAACTCCCAAACATAGGCTAAGGCAACGGGGGTATGAGTCACCTCTTTTTTATATGAGACTTTAGCACTTTCACACTTGAAATCCAACAAATTCCATTACCCTCACTTATATGTCATCATTAGTAGAAATTCTTAAATGAAACAATAACTATACAACAGTTTTTTGTTTAAAGACACTATTGCCTTTGTAAAATTAAGTGCCTACTCTGAAAAAAATGAATTTGTGTCAGCATAGTTGAGCTTGACCGGAAAAGAGGCTAACTTCAAGCACTAAGCATTGTGTAAGAAGAAAATATGTACATATCATAGCGACGATAAGTTCTGATTAGAATCTATATTTGTTTTTACTACTTCAAGCACCAAGCATTCTATATTGACAAGAATACGTGCATCCCCAGCAATGCACAATTTCCTGTAAAGCACTGTTTTGGTCCCTTTAAGATGCACTCACTTTCATTTTGGGCCTTTGAAGTTACTGAGACAAAAATGAAAATGTTTAACTGATGTTCTGGTTTTTGCAGTGGTTGCAAACGGCCTTTCTAAGCAGTTGTGCTTGAGAATGTTTCCTCAATTATCTAGAGTTGCTTGTGTTGTTGAACTAAACCACAACGGAGTGAAGGAACACACAGAGGTTGGATCTAGCCATCCTAATGAATGTCTAGCTCTATGGAAGGATCATAGAGTCTATAGTTATCTTGCTCAATCCTGCTTATCTCCTGTTGCTATGGATTGCATATCTAAGGCAATCGGTGCTTCTAGCACTGATAATTTGCCTCAGGAGAGCATTGATAATACGCTAGAGGAGAGAGACAACATTGGTGGTAGATTTGTCTATTGGTCGAGTAGCGGACAAAGCAATCCCAATGTGCCTGAGACATTAACATACCACTTGGCTTCTCAAATATGTGTTATTACAGAAATCAATATTCAGCCTTTCCAAGGTGATGATTGAAATCTTCATAAACTATGTGCTTGACCCATTGATTTTACATTTCTCTGTTTTTTAGCTAACAATTTTTTGTTAAGTTACCAGCTCACTTTCAGATGGGGTCACCAATATATTCAGCAAAATCTGTTAGGTTTAAAATGGGTCATCTTAAACCCTCTTTAGATGATTTAACTGATGTGTTTGTATGGACCTATACATCACCGGTGTTTCCAATGGCTCAGGTCTGTAATTTCTTATATCTTAGCTTGTTTCTATTCTTGTTTTTCATTGAATAATTTCTTTTACATTGATTTCCTGATGCATGATACAAAAAACTGGATATGCTTTATTATTAAAGGATGCACTGCAATAAATATTGTAAGTAAAATGAAAAAGAAATTTGTTGGATGATCAGAAAATGTATTAACCTCCAAAGTACTAGAATGTCCTAACTGCACGACAGAATATTAACTTCAATGTTCAAATAATTTTGCTTGAGTAAAGTAACCCTCTACTCGTGTTCTTAACAATGGGAACTATTTCTAAAAACAATTCCTTGTGAACAGGAAAACCGGCTACAGAAGTTCAAGCTTCCAGAACCTGTTCTCTGTATTGGTGGTATCTTGCAGATTGAGCTTTTAGAAAGGGTGCAGAGCCAAGAAATGGATGGCTTACTATACATTTGGTGAGTTTCTTCATTGGCAAACTTGTGTGTTTAGGTTTTATTAGATTTGTTGGCAGAGTAGCTGTAGCATCCTAAATAAATTCACAATAAGCCTTATGTAGCGCATGGTTTTAACTCCAATGTTATCTTATCGTGTGCATAAATAACTTAAGTACTGCTGAAAAGTGTTAGCAATCATTCCAATTGTCCCCTCTATTTTGAGGCTAATCCTTTTGACAATTTTAGGAATTATAAAAAATTTAGAATCCTTGGTTTTTTGTATACTTAAAAGGCACATGGATGCTATCAAGTAAGGCTTGAGCATGATTACTTCACCTGAAACCATACTTGCATTGGGTGGTTTATTTATCTTCTCAAACTTAAACTCAACATACAAATATTTATTTCAAATAGCATAACTTTTAAAAAAGGGCTAAATATATTATTTTCTCTTTGAGCACAATGGATACATGTAACTGCCAAATACTGCAAAATCTAGACATGCTGAAACAAAGTAGCAAAGTCAACCTAAAATTGGCTATGGGATCCATTTTCATAACTATTTACGAGGGAATTTAAGTAATTTATCAACTATGGAAAGTTATTAGATGCTCATCTTGTTGCTGTTTGATGTAATTATTCATGGACGGGAGTATACGAATATACTACCTCTGTCCCTAAATATAAGACTCCGTAGACTAAATTACGCCAATTAAGAAAGTTGGTTAGAGTATTAAATTTATCGACTATTTGTACAATTTTACAAGTTTATCCTTGGGAGAGAGAAATAATAAAAGTTTATACAAGTGTAGTATTTATTACAGATTACAGAAAAAGATGTAATATAATTAAGGGTATGTTTGGAAAAAATAATTAGTGCACTTTGAAAGTTGAAGAGGGTCTTATAAAAAGGGTTAAGAAAAAAACTAGAGGGTCTTATAATTAGGGACGGAGGTAGTATAAGTTAATGAGATGGCAGCTGTCCCTGATTAATGGCAGCTGCTTGACTTTGATTTGATGTAATTATTCTAGGGGTACAAGAAGTATAAAAGTATACTCCCTCCGTACCATATTATAGGCAAATTTTCACTTTTTAGATTCATTGAATAATTGATGTATCTGGTCTATATATATATAGACCAGATACATCAATTATTCATGGAATCTAAAAAACTATAATTTGCTTATATGGTACGGAGGGAGTAGAAGTTAATGAGATGACAAGTGGCCTTGATTAATGACGGATGTAACAAACTCAGTTTAGGTTAAGTCATTGTTAGTTAGTGAAGGATTAGACACAACTTTATCTATTGGCGTCTCTTGTAAGACGAATCAAAATCATTTCAATAAAAATGGAATTTTGAACTTCTTATGACTTTCTCTCTCTCCTTTCTTTCATCTTATACTCCAACTTCTAAAACTCATCATCCTCTGTCGCCTCCACTATTGACCAGTTGTAAATAGAATTTTTAGGCACTTAAAGGGTACTATTCAGCACTGTTTAGAGGTTATGCCCATCCCCTATTCACATACCTCTTTCCTTCAAGGCTTTTTAAGATGTTTACTAGGCAGCTGATTCGGATGACGGATGCACCACATCATGGGCTGCTATTTACTTTGGTCCCAATCTCAGTCCTTGGTGGTCTCGCAGGCAACTGGTCGTAGCCTGCTCTGCCATTGACGCGGAATACCGCATCCTTGCTCAGATCATTTACCTTGGGTACATAACTCTGCTCGGTGAACCTCTTGTCCTGTGCACTGCTCTCACCATTTCCTGTGATAATCAATCTTCTGCTATGCAGGCTCTCAACCCTATTCTTCATGCTTGGTCACATGAATATTGATCTCTTTTGTCAAGGAAAAGGTTTAGGGCAAGCAACTCACTCTGGTCCATGTCCTGGTGAAGACCAGTGGGTAGATTTTTCACTAAACCAGTGTCCACCTCCAAGTTTCTTCATTTGCTGTTCTTTGACTTCTTTCTAACTGAAATTCGGTTATTCCTATCTTGCAGCAAAAGATAACAATTTTTGCTTAGCATCTGTTTTATCTGTATTATGTTTTAGCTTTGTATTAATGATCCGACATCCTTTACGTCCTCTAATGTAAGGGTCCCTTGTTGTGCTAATACAACCACCTAGTGTTCAATTCTTAGACCCTGGTGGATGCTACCACATTTGGCATGCTAATTCTCTGCCCAGAAGATATTTATTTGGTAATTAAGATTTTCCCCCATCCCCCGCGGTCTTAAGTTTTCTTTTTATGTTTTATGTCATCTCTGATTATCGTCTTTCATCCTTTTGTTTGTTGCATTTAGGAAATTAAAAATTCTACCGGCTGTTTTCTCTAAATTTTATAAAAAAAATATTGTAGATAGTTGTGTAAAGTTCCTGACTTGACGATATTTGTGAATGCAGTATTTCTCATGTTCAAGCTCTGGGGATTCAGTTGTCACCAGCATTTTCTGTTGATATTCTTGGGCCCTCTGGAATGTTTGTGTTGAAGAGGGACCACATGGCTAACTGTCAACCTCCAGAGCCTTCTGAAAATGAGTCTGGAGCAGCATTAACTGATAGAGATTTCCAACAGATTGTGACTATATTGCGAGGACATGTAATGGGAGTAGGAGCTGTGGATGGTTGGGAAGAGGAAGATTATGAAGTTGATGATTTTGATGAAGATAACGCCTTCTGATCTTTGCTGGCATAAACTGTGACTATCCCCCCCTTCTCAAAACAATAAAGGAGACAAGAAAATTTAAGATTCTTCAGGTGCAGAGTCGTTGTAATATATAGCCAGTGTGTTGTAAACGCTTATGTGTAACCTTTTAAAGTTCAGGTTTTTGTGTGATTTTACTACTAATTTATAAGACAAGTTTTACATTTTAAGCTGTTAAAATTAAATTCATATGCTGTAGTTTAACTAGTCTTTCTAAATTTTTATTTTTGACAATACAATATTTTCTAAGTTTAGAAAAGAAATAAGAGTACATACTTTTATTTAATCAATTTTTTTTCTTGAAGGATAAACACTTTCAAGTTGTTATTGACAGTTTGAGTTGAAGCCTACAGCTCTTTTAGGGTCTTACACGTAAATCCTAGGATGAGATGGCCAATAGGTATAACTAACTGAAAAATGTTATATGGAAAATTTGCAATGAAGTTTTGTTGTTGAATTTCTAAACCTGTTACATGTTGCATCCTAACTAAAAGTCAGGCCAATAATTTCCTTGTGTTGATTTTAAGCAAGAGAACATAACTCGTGCCTTCTCACTTAAGTGTTTTTTTTTAAGATGTGGTCAGTCCATCAAAAATCAAATCTGTGTACTGTATGTATTGTAAAAAGTGATTGGTGTGATAATATGGGAATGGCAAAATACTCTTTTTGGTCCTTTATGTTAACCTCAGGGTTCATTTTGGTCCCTTAACTTCAAAAAGTGTCATATTGGTCCCTTAACTCCTCAAAAGGTGTCATTTTAGTCATTTTTGTCATATTAGCGACGGAAATAGCGACCGATTTTTCAATTTTTCCGTCGCTAATATGACAAAAAGGACTAAAATGACACCTTTTGAAGAGTTAAAAGACCAATGTGACACTTTTTGAAGTTAAGGGACCAAAATAAACCCCGAGGTTAACATAAGGGACCAAAAAGGATATTTTGCCTACGGGAATTGTTAATCCCACCTTGAGTCATGGATGGAAAAGCATCTTAAGTGCATATTTTTGAATGTACTTTTTCACATCAAAACACGTCTTAAGTGAATTTTATTCTATTTTCTTTTTTCAAAATTTAGTCTGGAGATGCATCTCAATGACAAATTCAAATGTACACTTTCAAATTTGTGAAGTGGGAATTTAAAAATTGTCACTTTTGCATGTCAGTCACAATTTCGGAAGTGTATATCTGAAATTTAATAAATAACATCATGTATGTTCTTCTTCTTCATGATCAAACACACATTTTTCTTCAAAACTTTTAAAAATGTCATTTCATTTTCATTCAAGTTTTGCACTCCAAAATTTCATGCTTATATTTCATCATATTAAAAGGAGCAAAATAAGCTGAAATTTAAGATAAAGTTTATGAATATCATTCTTCATTGCTCATATTAATCTGGTTTTTTAGTTGAAAAAAATTACAATGTGTCTGGATATGCACTTTTGAATTCTAGGTGAGTTAATTCAGAAGTGCATTTTTGGAATAGTTCAAAGTTTATTTCCAACTGATTTTTTTTATTATTGTTTGCGTTAGATATGGTGCACCCTGATGTCATCCTCAAACCTATTGTTTGTGTCTACGGATGTCAAACATGTTGATGTCAAGGAGGTAGATGTTGGCAACCAATTTATAAATGGACAAAAGTTTGATGTTCATGATCATATGCTTCAATGGATTCGCACGTAGGCATCCAAATTGAGGACTGGTGCTGTAATTGAAAGGTCCGATAATGGTGCAGATAGAAGAGTTGCATTTGTGATACTGAGATGCGAAAGAAGTGACAAGCACACAACTTTTCTTCGTAAATTGAAACGAGATGACACCAATTCGAGAAGATATGCGTGTCCATTTAAGTTGCATGGTTATCTTTTGGCAAATAATAAATGAAGATTTAATGTGATTTGTGGTTTACATAATCATGACATGTGTGACAAGTTAGCCGGTCATCCCATTGCAGGTCGCCTTATGCCTGAAGAGAAGGAAATCGTTTCAGACATGACGATAAATATGGTGCAACCCAAAAAAATACATGCAATTTTGAAACGTAAAACATCCGAAAATAACTCAAATATTAAGCAAGTATACAATATTCGTGTACTTAACAACAAGGCGTTAAGGAGGGATAGAACTAAAATGTAACAACTGTTGAAATTTCTGGATGATAACAATTATGTATCTGGGTATCAAGTGTGTGAGGATAGACACGTGGATGAGTCAAAGTTACTCTGAGTACAAGAAAAATCGAGTATCATAATCTGAAACATTTTAAACGATGCCCGTAAAGCTTCTCTTAATCCATATAGAGAGTGTTTAAGCTTGCACATCCCTTTAGACGAGGAAGGAAACCCTGGAGGAAGGGTCATATAAATATCTTTTGCCAAGTCTCCATGAATAAATGCATTCTTCACCTCCATTTGAGTAAGTGGCCATCCTTGAGAGTCATCAATAGTCAAAATGGTTCGAATATTAGTCATTTTTGCGACAGGATCGAAGGTCTCATCATAATTCACACCATACTCTTGTTTATTGCCTAATGCAACCAATCAAGCTTTGTAACGATTACAAGTACCATATGAATTCAGCTTTACCGAATTCACCCATTTACTTTTAATGAATGGCTTGTAGTTCATCATTCATTTTTATTACCCAACGAGCATCTTTAACTACATGAGAATAACAAGTTGGAATAGATGTACCAGAAAGAGTAACAGTAAGAGAAATAGGTTATATTCATACCTAACAAGTGGGCGAGACACTCGTTATGAGCGTCTCAGAGGTGCTGGTGCAGGCTCAGGTGACAAATCAGTGGTAGGAAGGGACAAAGTAGGAGTGCATCTGACATAAACTTGACCTGGTTTAAATTGTTCTACATGAGGAGAATCATTAAAAAAAATCAACAAGAGTAACAAAATCAAAATAGGGAGGTTTATAATTTGGGAAAAATTGTTGATCAAAGAAAATAACATTCTTAGATATGCGTAAGCGATGAGAGGTGGGATCATAACACAAGAAGGCTTTATAAGTGGTATTATAACCAAAAAATTCACAAATAATTGATTGAGCACCAAGTTTATTTCGTTCATGAGGTGGAAGATGAACAAAGCATACACAAACAAATGGATGAAGATTAGTGTGATCATGATGGGCAAGAAAGATACAAAAATAAGGAGAATTAAGCCCAAGAACCTGAGAAGGAAGACAGTTGATGAGAAAGACAATTGCGGACAAAGCTTTAACTCAAAATTGGTAAGGGGAGAGGTAGTAAGTAGCAAGGAACACGTAACATCAAGTAAATGTCGATTTTAGCGTTCTGCAATGCCATATTGTATAGGCTTATAAGAAAATGAACACTTAGACAAGATACCTTTTTATTGCAAAAATTCCTGAGAAGTATGAGAAATATATTCCCCCATCAGAGTCCATGCATAAGATCTTAATGGTGGTCTGAAATTGTTTTTCAACATAAGCCAAAATGTTTTTGAAGATTACAAAAACGTCAAATTTAGAACGTAGAAAATAAACCCAAGTAAAACGGCTAAAGTAATCAATAAACGTCACAAATTATTTATATATGGCATGAGATAAAATCGGAGACACGCTCTAAACATCAGTATAAATAATTTCAAAACATTTTTCAACATGTAGAAGAAAAGGAAGAATTTTACTTTTGGCAAGTTTACACACTGAACAATTAAAAGATGATTCAACATTGATATTCTTGTAGCCCAATAAACCTGTTTTATTAAGTGATACAAAACAACAGAGTTTGGATGTCCTAATTTATTATGCAAATCCACAAACGGGTGTGAGACATCAATACAATCAAAAGAAAAATTAGAGGAATGAAACTAGAGCGAAAACAATTTACCTACTTTAGGTCCCTTCAGGATCACTTTCCTTAACATTTGATCCTGCACAAAATAGTTGTTTCAAGAAAAAATAACATTATAGTTATTATTCACTAATTGGCCAACGAAAATTAAATTAGAGGCAAGTTCTAGTGACACAAATACATTGTTACAGGAATGATTGATATCACAAACAGTTGAAATAGGCAGAGTGTTACCATCAACAATTTGAATGTTTTGGGTGCCCTTATAAACATGGACATTTTGTAAGTATTTAGTGGGATCCAATCATATGATTAGAAGCCCCTGAATCCACAAACCAAGGTGTTGAATCACTAGTGGGCTTACCCTAAATTCCATAGCTGATAGAGCATAGAGAATAATTTTTTGCACCTTCTCTAGAGTCAACGCATACGATGCATTAGCGATGATAGGAGTAGACAAACCAGCATCATGGGTAGTATCTTGGAAGGCTTTGGTAGGACACCGAGTAGGTCTCATGGGGTACTCAGTAATAATGTGACCACATTGTTTGCAATAGTTATAGAATCTTTTATTGCAATGGTGAGCAATATGACCAAATTTTTTGCAGGAAAAACAATGAACATGCTGCATATCACGTCGATCGATTGTACTTTGGGCTGAATAGGCAACTGTGAGAGCTTCAGGAGTACTCTGGTAAGATGACATGCTATTTTGGGTGAGTAGGTGTTGCTCTTCTAAAAAAATCCCCTAAACAAACTTCTAAATATGGAATTGGACTACGATCCAGTGAAGTTGCACGAGCCACTTCAAATTTTGCGCAAAGTTTCATAAGAAAGTGATCGTGTTTGCTAACTTCATAAATCTTTTGAAGAGCGGGAAGGAATATCAGAATGTAAGATCTCAGAGTGTCCAACCCATAAATTTAGAAAACTAGAGTAGTAATCTGAATGGACAGAGGGCATTGTCGATAATTTATAATATCTACTTCAAGTTGAAAGCGTTTCACTGCATTATTCTGATCGTATGTAACCTTCAGATGATCCCACATGGCTTTGGTGGTCGATAAGAAGCATAAATATTAACCATTTGAGGCTCCATGGAGGCAAGGATCCAAGAAATAATTTGTGCGTCCTTTGTTTCCCATGTATCTAGCGCAACCTTATCGGTTAGAGCCTTCAAAGCCCCCGTTGAGGTGATCAGACATTCCTTTCACTTTCACATACATTTAAAATTGAAATTTCACAAAGGATAGTTTTTCCCAGTAAATTGAACACAAAAGTTCTCTCTTACCTTTTTCGAAGCCATGTAACCAAACCAAAAGCAAGAAATAGTGAGGAGAAAAAAATGAGTGCAAAGAAGACCAAAAGCAGATAAGGGAACCAAAACAAGATTCACAAAAAAACAAAACAAGAGCCAATCTCCCAAAAATAAACAAACAATATTATCGAAGAGAACACTTGTCAACAAATAACACTCATGTTTGATCAATAACTTGTTGATATCAAGTCAAATTTTATATTTTTATCTTTTTCATTGATATGATGCTATCCATATATAGTACATAAGTCATAAATGACATTATTGATACAAGTATTCTAATACCAATAATATCTATACAATTAGAGACGGACTAACATATACTCAGCAACTCATAAAAAATGTAGTTGTGACAAAATCACAGCAATAAGTATTTATTATTGACAACATATTATTATTAATAAAAGTATATTTTCATTTTATAGACCAAATCATTCTCTTCATTTAGAATAATGATGTTTGAAGTGTCAACTGTTGGAAAATAAGAATAAATATTTGAAAGACGTTTTTTTTTCTTCTTCTTCATATTTTGGATCATTGACGTCCTTTTTCAAGTGAATAGAAATTTGAGAAAAACCAGCGAGAGTTTTTCCTTTTACAAACACTCTTTTTTCTTTATTCAACTTTGCAAAAAAACTTCCTAAAATGTTGATATTGTGATATCTAAGTTGTCTTGTACTCTTTTTTCTTGATTCAACCTTGCAAAAAAAAACTTTCTAGAAGGTTGATATTGTGATATCTAAGTTGTCTTGTGTGAGATTAACCTTTATCATCCTCAATCTTGACCCGAGATACCATTGTTGTGTGCTCAACTTTAAAGATTGAGTGTGAGTGGTTGATCCAAGGTACATTAGGAAAGCTAATAGTTTTTTTTTTTTTTGAATTTTAGTTGTATGAATCAAGAAAAAATATCATTTTTATGGTATCTAGTTATGAATATCCAACAAGAGAAGAGTTTCTCTATACTCCATAGAAAATTTCGATGGATCTGAGTAATTGCCCCGAAACAAAGTTGGGAGTTGACCAATATTTATTCTGTATTACAAACATTCAGGCGAGGAGTCGATGGAGCTAAGTAAAGGTCACTGAAGAACAAAAGCTTGGAGCAGGATAAGTGCCAAAAATATGTAAAATACATAAGCATTTATTAGTTTATTTGGCAAGTAATCAATAAAAAAACTCCCCTAATTTATCAGTAAAACAACATGATAAAACGCGTGTATGAAATTTCTAACAATGTATTCATTAATTACAAGTAAAAAGTACCAAGAAAGCACCAAAAATCAGTCAAAAGGCACCAAAGTTTGCTAAGCCAAGAACAAAGTCTCACTAAGGCGAGCAAAGATGGTAAAAGAAGACTTCTGATCCAAGTAACTTCAAGGCTAAGCAATAAAGCTTTCTTAGCAAAGTATCAGGCTCGTTAAGCAAGGTATGACAGTTCTGAGACTTAAAGGATACATTACTTTATTGCCAAGAAAGGGTTTGCTTGCTAAGCGAGCTTAGAGGTACGCAAAGCGAAGATAGATAGCAAAGACAACTTGCACCAAAAACTGACATAACATAAGGGTAGAGAAAGTAGGTGCATTAAGCGTTCTATGAGCCTCGCTTAATGAGAATGGTAGATTGGAACCCTATAAATTGGGGCTCAGTCAGTTTAGTTGGAGATAATTTGGTATAAATTAATAATTTTCTTGGTAGGAAGTGAGAGAAGACCATTGCATATCATAAACACAAACAAGAGAGGAAAAGAGAGGAAGATTGAGGGCGAAAGCGTTGTCTGAGAAATTGAAAACAAATGTTTTTCAACGTCTTTCTTCTAGGGCATAACTGTAAAGCTACTATGAGTAAGCGTAGCTAATTTTTCTTTTGTTGGAGTTAGATGTAGTCGTCCTAATGCTCATTTATCGATTGTGATTATGGCATTCTATGTAATTCTTCTTAAGTTTTAATATTGATGAATTATTCGTTTGTAATGTTTGTTTTAGATTAGCTACCAAAGGGGCCAAGGGAGATCCAACCAGAACTATGACAATCTAGATAGATTTAGAAAGAAGAAAACAATTTGTGACTAAATAACCAATTTAATTTGATGCAATTTTATTGCCAAATTTGATGCAATTTTACCGCCAAAAGAGTTGATTTAACATGGCATATATTGAGAGGATGTTAAACTTATATATTTATGATATAATCAAAAGAGTTGGAAGGACTGAATCAGAAACAAAATGGTTTTTGAAACCAACTCCAAACAGAACTATGTTTCTACTAAGATGAAAACCATACCAATTATAACATCTCCTGACAAATTCATACATTTATTTAACAACAGTGAAGCATGATGGCAGCCAGATTATTCTTCCATGCTCATGATGTTTTTGACTTGGCAGAAGCAGGAGGAAGCAACTGCATTAGACCAACCACAGATCATTGTCAGCGAAAGTAAATAAATATATGAAGCAAAAAAATCTAGTTATACTAGCAAGTAGAATGCACCTGATAGCAAGATATCAGAGACGAAGCAAATCCAAACGCCCCGGTAACACGGGGAGTGATTTTCTGAGGTGCCAGCTGAAGTAGTCCAGCAGCTACCACTACATCAATGCCTGCTTTGATAAGTGCCAGAGTCCTCTCGTTCGACTTCTTTAGCTTCGCCTGGTATTGCTCATTCTGCATTCATAAGTGATTAAAGTAAGAATATCGCAGTCCCGAAGTAAACCAGAGAAAGAAACTATGAAGAATTCAAACATGAGCATAGACAACAACTTACGTCATATTTATTACTGTTCTTGATTTCCTTCTCTAACTTCTTCATGGATCCAGAGAGTCTTCCTAGCTCCCCGAGCTAAACAAACGAATAAAATTTCATGCAAAGGTTAAAAAAAGTAAGGAAATACTAAGGGCATGATTGGTTCACGCATATGTACAACCCACAAACCTCAACCAAGGTGGTACACACTGAGGAACCCATCCAACAAAAGAGAGAAATCCGGCCGAGTAGTTCAGTGCGTTCTTTGTTCTGTAGTTACACAATAACATTCTTGTAAATACTGTGGTAGTGTATTCTCGTGTAATAATAGTACAAACAAACAACAGGATGCTGATGAAAACATTTATTTCTTACCTCAACGATACCGGTTCTGCCAAGCCACACAAATTGATCAAGAAACAAGAAAGTGGACAGCAATGCATTCTTGGACTGGAAAAAAAAAAAAACCATTCAACAAGAGATTAGGAAAATAAATTAAAGATGAAAAGGGGATAATGTTCTTGGAGTTATCGTACCTTTCCCAACAGAACTAGAGGGAGGGGTGTACCCTGTGGTGTTGGACTTATCAGACCATGCAGGTCATTGACAAACTACAATTTGAAGAGGTGAAGTACATGAATGACTATTATTAAATAAACCAAAATAGGCAAAAAGAAATGGATCAACTGTCTAGCATGTTTGAGAAATATCTATATAAAAATAAATAAACACTAACCTTAAATAGACGAAAAACTTTTCGTGCTAAGCTGGTTGTTTTGTCTACATTCTGCGCTGTACCAGGTTCCCCGTTACTCAAAAACTTCGAACCATATTGTATTGCTCTGCAAATCTTGTCCCTTGCCTCAGCCTTGTTCAAATACAAAACAAGAAGGCCAAGTTCTGCCCTAGTTGCATCCAATGAACTCATTTTCTATGCAAACGAGTAATCACTGCCATAAACAAAATCACATAGCAGTTCATATCAAATAAGAATGATAAAGAGTTTTAGGCACATAATCTTATTTACATAGCAATGTTTCAATAGAGTTTTTCTTTGCCGTATTTCCATCATACCGTGCTAAAAATTATTCAAAGCACTCAACATTTCATTGAATGGCCATTTAATTCTCTCATAAACAAAAAAGGAGAAGATATCTTCTAAAACCTCATTCTTGGCAATATATAGAAACAATCGGAATGGTATCGGGCAAAGGTGGAAAAAACTTCCGCCATTATATTATCCCTTACAAGTTCTAACTGTGGTTACTATCAGTGTTATCAAAGGCAAAAGAGGGTTATTTGCAAGAACAAAAGAGTTTGAAAGATAATTGGCAGGTTGACCAAGGTTACTTAAATTCACCAAAAAAAAAACAAGATTCCTCTCTATGCCAAATCATTGAAACCAACAGACAAATAAGGGCATATACATCCAAGAATAATAACAGAATTACGATAACAGCTTTCACCAAATCAACCCAAAATAAGACAAGCATGAAAAGAACATCTATCATCAATCACAATGAAAATTGATATATAAAATCAACCCAATCAATCAAATCATGTTATGTTACAAACAACATCAAAATCTTCCATTTCTGACTTTTTTGGCATCAATTTCCCAGAAATAACGTATATTATAATAATGATAATAATAGCAAAAACAAATCAGAAAATTTCAACGACCCAGTTATGCAACCGGAATTTAGAATCAAAATTGACATACCCCACCTTGAAAGATTTGAACTTTTGTATCTGAAATTGCAAGTTCAAAAGGATCCAACAACTGGGGCATGTGAATTTTCGATTCTATTTGCTAATGATTATTAAAAAAGGAAAAGCAAAAAACACGAGGAGAGAGAAAGAGAAAGAGAGTACCGAAAGAAATGGCCGAAGAGAAAAAAACTAGTGTTGGATAATCAGAAGTTGAGAATCGGAGAGCATGAGAAGAAAGAGGTAGCTATGAATTGGGCCTGAGTGAGAGATAGAATTGTGATAAGGGCTTGTTTGGTTGTGTGTTTCCCCAAACAAACAAACAAAGTAACAAAAATGGATTATATCGTATGGAAAAAAGATGAACCGTTCGATGAGTCCGATGTCAAATATTGTTGGAACTTTTATTAGGAATGGATTTTTTTTTTTTTTGTTTATTGGGATTTGTAATTTGTAGCACATTATTCAAGGCCCATTTTTGTGATTACATTAATCTTGTAATTGTAACAATGTTAGTATAATTTTAGTATTTATTGTAAAAAGATTAAAGTTGTTAATTTTTTCTTTTTGGTATCAAGATTAAAGTTGTTAATTTATTAGTATGAATAATTTATTTAGATTCAATACTCTATTATGGTTGTCAACAAAAAGGAATCACTTCATTGGTGTAATTTTTCTTTCAAAAAACATTAGTACTAGTATATGATTTGTTTTTTTTTTTTTTTTTTGGCTATACCACCGGTTTAGTCCGGTTCGGGAGCGAGTTCTGGCATCAAGTGGTTCAACCCCCCTCCCGATCGGAGTTGCGGGGATCGAACCGTGGTTCTCCCTACCAAGTCCAGCGCCAATCACCACTGAACCAACTAACGATTGGTATATGATTTGTTTTTCGGTTGTCAAGCAATCAATTTTTTAGTATTAATGGTAATAAATGTAATTTTTGTATTAATTATCATTTAATTTTCAAATCATTTTAATACATTTTTACTTTATACTCTTCTTTTATGGTTGGATATTATAAAAAATTAATGTAAATTAATAGGAGTATATAATTTTAATTGAAATTCTGCTAAATATAGTATTTGAAAGACATGGAGTGTATTATAAATAGACGATATTCATGTTGAGTGTTTTACTTGCAGTTTTGTTATTTGGCTAGACATGATTTGGTAACTTCTCACCCCAAAATGGGTGAGAACATGTATGAGGATTGTTATTGTTGGTTTTCAACTCAATGTGACGGGTAGGGGAGTACATGGGTTGGGTCAACCTACAAAATTCGGTCAAATCTATTCAAAAAAATTCACAAAAGTGGATTGGGTTGAGTAATTGGGTGGATATGGGTTTCGAAACTAAAAAATCCATTTAAAAAATCGGGTTTCAGGTAAAACCTAACCCAAACCTAAAAGACTCATTGACCCACTAATCAAATATTAATTATTACAATTTTAATAATTTTGATAAATATTAACTTAGAAGGTGTAATTTTAGTCTCTAAACATTTACTATTTTAGGGAACCATGAAATTAACTAATTTAGAATGTTTCACTTTTTGGTTATTTTAATGCTAATACAATTTTATGACATGCAACTTTAATTTGTTGCTAGTATTTTATAATAATTTTATGATGTCCAGTGGATGTCATCTGCCTGCAATACTTCGATGATTTGGAGTGAATCTATGAGTACAACTATGGGCGCTTGTTTGGTCTACATGTATTCCAAGTTATCCGAAGGCTGTATGTGGAAGACCAAATAGGTGACAGGCAGCCCCACACTGTTGACAGTAATACTTCTGCATTTTTTAGTGTTTGTGTGTCATTTTCATAACACTTTTGCAATGCCGTTATTATTTATTCATCTATTCTATTTTTCAGACTTAGATCCTCTAGCACTTTCCACGCATATTCGGCTGGTCATATGTCCCGACATACAATAAAGATACGCCACGTGCTTCTGCATTTGCCCCGCTCAGAGGAATTATACGATAGAGTCATACCAAGTGTATATTGACCGCTTGGTCAAAGGACATACACTTTCATTCTTACATCGCTCATCGTGAGACACGTCCCTTTAACGACATAACCTTATACTTTGAATGGTTGTCTTGCGGTTTACGTTTGACATATCCCTGTTTTTTTGAGTGCATCATGCAATAGTTCAATTATATGCAGTTTATTCCTAGAGACTCTTCTATGTCTGCTTCTCCCGCTATGACACGTAGAAATATGGATGTTATGTTTGATGATTATCTTAATCATCTGGTACTAGATGAGGCATAGAGTACCGTAGCTCCTAACGACTGGAGCTATGCAGGCGATTACATTTAGTAGTTCTTTATGGTGTCACATCTTTATATGATACATGATTCTTCAAGACATTCACCTAGGTCAGCTCATCAGAAGATACCAGAGAAGGAGCAGATTAGGTATTGATCGGGGACTCTTTTTAGATGGCTCTGAGGCCAAAGACGTTGTAGATGCCATAATGGGGGAGGTAATGTAGTACAAGAGACAACGTAGGAGCAGGGGTCTGAGTCCATTATATGCAATAGTTTATAATATTTGTATTAGAAATATAAATATTAGAAAGCGTATTACATTGAGAAATATATAGGGGTTATGTAAAATTGTTTTGAAAATGCATCTTTAGAATAAAATTTGAAATATATATATATATATATATATATATATATATATATATATATATATATATATATATATATATATATATATATATATATATATATATATATATATATATATATATATATATATATATATATATATATATATATATATATATATATATATATATATATATATATATATATATATATATATATGATTTTAGTGTAAAAGGTGCATCTGAAAATATATGTATCTTTGAAATCAGAAAACAATTTTAAATTTTTATGTGATATTTCTCTATGAGAGTAACATTTAAAAAAAAAAAAAAAACTTAGAAGAGACCTTTTGGCCAGCGGGTTGTCTTTAACTTTTGCGGGTTGTCTTTAACTTTTATACGCTTAAAAAATACTCACTTTGTACTCATTTAAGAGTATAAATGTCAACTCAAACCCTTGTAGTTTAAGAATTCAATTTTGTTTTCTTTTTCCTTTTGTTTTGTTCGTAATAAGAAAACTGTATTTTCTTTAATTATTAAAGTTATTAATTTTTAAACTCTTAAATATTACTAATATTTCTAATTTTTTGTTAATTCAAAAATATGGTAAGCACATGTTTAATCTATGAGAAAATGAAATATACATATATTCCATTAAATCACATTTTTATTTTTAAAATACTGATATAACAACATGACAAATATAATAATTTTAATTAATTGTATATGTAGTATTGTTTTACATGTACACTATCTTTAAACTTTTAATCTATTAGATATCAACAAAAATATTTTAATAAAGAGCAATTGTCAATGCTTTAAAGTTTGATTTTAAATTTAACTAGATTGTCCACCCGTGCTCCGCACGGATATATTAGAAATAAAATTACATTATTTTATAATAATTCATATTAAATTTTTATATTTGCATATAAAATTAGTTTATAGTCCATTTAGCTTATGTTTGAAATTATACTTTTAATTTTTTAATTAAAAACAATAATATTTATTATGGTTGCATTTATATATTAAAACATTAAGAGTATAAAAATATTACTACTTGAACTATAATAAGTTTAACAATTAATTTATAATTTATATTAATTTTTGTACAAATGAATATAATTGTAATAATCGTAATATCATAGAAATAAAAAAAAATTAGATTTAAAATAAATGTATTTATGTCAACAACAATTGCATATTTATAGTTAATATACTAAAAATATCAAATTTGAGAAAAAAATAATTTTCACTACAGTAGTGAAAAATATGTAGCTATTAAAATTTCAAAAGCCCAATTATGAAATTCCATTCTAGTAAATCACATTATTCTATATATAAAACATTTACATGTAATAAATCTATATAATACACAAATAGTTGAATATGCAATAATTGATTTTATTTTATTAATTAGATCATATAGTATTGATTAAATAAATATTTTATTTATTAGCACTATTATTTATTTTATTTTATTAATTAGATCATATTAACTTTTATCAAATAAATATTTTATTTATTAGCATTATTATCAAATTTCGAATACCAATTAATTAGAATAATAAAAGACAAATTTGACGATTTTGTTTTGAAACAATAATCCACTTTACTATATTGAAAATAAAAGGACAATCAACTTTACTATATTGAAAATAATAGGACAAATCAATTGCACAACATGCTTGCAAATCCCAATTGTTCTAATTATTCTCATTTTGGTTCGACTCCTCCACTCTCTCCAATGTGGAGATCATTAGAAAAAAATGAAAATGAAAATTCATCAAAACCAAAACAATAACAAACAAACAACATTAATGAACCACAAATTTATCATTACACTTATCACTGTATAATTTATATATTCTCCTTTCTTCCGAGCATTCAAATCAGGTAAAAATTTGCATTTGAAGCCCTTAACACACTGACCCAATTTAAAAAACTCACATAATATAGAATAGGGATCAACCCGTAACAAAATTCAGGTAAACTTGTTAAGAAAAGAGCATGAAAAAGAAAGAGGAAGAATAAAAGAAAGATGATGGTGAGAATATGAGTTTTGGTGGAAACCTTAGCAAAGTGATTTGGAAACCCTATTTGCACTTTTTTCTCTTGTCGAAGTTGAAGAGATCGGATGAAGTTGATAAGCAGACAGATTTGAATCCAAATATATAGGTGGAATTGAGAAGAAAAAAGTCTATCTAGATCTGCAAATGAAGTTATTAGATTTACGGTTATTTATGGGATATGTGATATGTAACGGTTGTAGGAACCGTTTTTTTTTTGCATATGGAAGATAAAGTAGAAAGAGAAGGATGCACCAAATGTGAAATTATCGTAGAAGTTGGAAGAAGAAATATCACGTTGGATATTTTACCCATTAATAAAAAATAGTAATCGAAAAAAAAACAGAAATAAAATATTGCATTAAAATAGTAATTTATGGCACCTTTAATGAATAGTTAAAGAGATGAAAAAAAACTAAAAATTAAAAAGTTGTAGGTGGTTATGAAATAGAATATATATATATATATATATATATATATATATATATATATATATATATATATATATATATATATATATATATATATATATATATATATATATATATATATATATAATAGTAATAATAGTAATAATATTAAAAGATATTTATTAATATTTTTTAATATTTCTTATGATATATAAAAAAAATTATTTGATAAAATAATTTTCAAAAACAGTTTAAAAGTTTTAAAAAATTAGTAATTTGAACTTTAAAAATTATCGTACTAACTTATATAAATAAATAATATATTTTATTAAATGCCAAGATTAAAATTTGAATTATATAAAATTAAATATATGATTTAGCCTCAGAATAAAATTGAGACAAATTCAATTTTTATAATAATTTACACCAAAATATATTATTACTATTAAAATTAGAGAAATATTAAAAAAGGTATTTGATAAATTATTTTTCAAAAACAGTTTTAAAATTAAAAATAAATTTGTTAATTTAAATTTTAAAAATTATTATTCTAATTTATATAAATGAATTTTTTTAAAATTATATTTCATCATTTAATTTTGAGTTATATAAAATTAAATATATGACGTATATATGTATATATATATATATATATATATATATATATATATATATATATATATATATATAATAGTAATAATATTAAAAGATATTTATTAATATTTTTTAATATTTCTTATGATATATAAAAAAATTTATTTGATAAACTAATTTTCAAAAACAGTTTAAAAGTTTTAAAAAATTAGTAATTTGAACTTTAAAAATTATCATACTAACTTATATAAATAAAAAATATATTTTATTAAATGCCAAGATTAAAATTTTAAAAATTATTATTCTAATTTATATAAATGAATTTTTTTTAAAATTATATTTCATCATTTAATTTTGAGTTATATAAAATTAAATATATGATGTAGTCACTAATTAACAATTTATATAAAAATAGGAATAAAGTTATAAATAGTTTTATTCTTACTTGATTTCTTTAAATTTTTGTTGAGTAGTAATTTTAATTTTTTTTTGTTTTTTACTTTTATATTATCATAATTGTAGTATATTAGTTATAATTAAAGTGATTATAAAATGGATTTTGTTATTGTTATTAATATTTATTTTTAATAAGGAACAATTTATTATGTTATTATTATTATTTATTTTTAATATAGGGTCAATTTAGTAAATAACACATTAGGATTTTTTGTTAAGAATAGCTATCATGGAGACACGTGGCTAGGGAATAGTTATCATGATGACACGTGGCTAGAGTTGTCATCATGACAGCCTTTCATTTATATATATTAAGATTAAGATATTTTTTTAGGAGAAATCAGTGGTTGTGGATATAAAGAATGGTGGTGATTTCTCCCTTACCAAGTTACCAATGAGTAAGAATAAGTATTTTCCTTGAATAAATTTAACTTTTTGTTTTATACTGAAATATGAAAAATTAATTATACTCGAATAACTTTTCTAATAAATATAAAATTAGTTCTTTTACAAATAAATATAAAAACATGGCAGACATTAAACAAAGTCTAAATATTTTTTATATAGTGATGTAACATTGATTACAATACATGGAATAGAACCTTGTACATTCCACAGTTTATACAGTCTTAACTATTTTGCATCATGATAAAAAAAAAATGCAACACTTTTTTACACTATTTTCTTTCCAAACAAACCTCTCAACTTTCCTTTTTCTAATCTCTCATGTAACTTTTTAGCTCCTGGAATATCCATCTCATTAAGTTTCTTCAAATATCCAATAGCACCATAAGAGATCATTAGCTTCTTACATTTCTTACTTGAAGAAATCAATCCTAGGCAAAGAACTGCATATTTTTTTGCATTGTTTTGTGGACTAGGATCAAGCAACTGAACCAAATTAGGCACACTTTTATCATCTTTTTTAACTTCTCTTCTGTTATAAGACACTGTCATCAAGCATGATAATGCTTGTGCAGCAACTTCTCTTGCACTGTTTGGTTTAGCTTCAAGCATCTTTACAAGGAGAGGAATGCAGCCGGATTCGCCGACCGATTTCTTCATCTCGGTCGAGCTGCTAACTCTGCAGATTGCTGATGCAGCGGCCTGTTGCGCTCCCGAGGATCCGGATTTTAGGACGTGGACCAAACGCGGAAGTAGTCCTAACGAAACCAGTGTTTCCTCGGAAACCGATCCGATTAAATTTCTCAACGCCCCGACAGCGGATTCTTGAGGAAGTGGACCGTCGAGATAGGCTAAAAGAGTCCTAACACCGCCTTCGGATACGACAGATCTCTTTAGGCTTTCGTTGCTTGCAGTGAGATTCTGCAAACATTCTGCTGCATATTCTTTGGAGCCTAACAACATTCCAGAGGCTAACAGATTGATCATAACCTTAACAATCCCTTCCTCGGCTAAAACTTGTCTCACCTCAGGAACTGCTGATATGTTCTTTAATGTACAAGCTGCAGCAGCCTGAGAAACAGAATCTCCGGTTCGACAAAGCTCGATCAACGGACAAATGCCTCCGTGTCCAACTATTTCACGTGACGTATCAGCCGACATTGATAGCCTCTGCAGCGATATCGCGGCCTTTTCTCTACCTACAGGACTGCCTGATTCGACGAGTCTTATAAGAGGCGGAAGAACCCCTTCGGAAACTAGCCAATCCTCGCAGCTACCTGATTCGACGAGCGAGCATATAACAGTAACTGTTTTCTCCCTTATCCTAGTTGATGATGCTGTAAGCAATTGAACCAATGCAGAAATGTTGCTCCTGCTCAAAACATCCAAAACATTCTTTTCATCTTCTTTCATAACCTCAACAACACAATCCAAAGCTTTGTGCTTCGATTCCAAATGACCGATCTGAAGCCGCGCGAGTAACTCCCTTATGTTATTATGTGCTGCAGCATCTGATTGTTCCACAGAACCAGACACGGACGACGCAGTAGCCTCGCCAAGCATACCAGTTTTGATCAAAAGTCCACAATCTCGTAAATTCAAATCCATTCTCCCAATCAACGCGTCCAGATCACTCTGCATCTGAAGCTTACCTTCATATTTCTCCTTCAAACACAACTCAGCCGAATCAATCACGTCTCTGAGCAAACTCGACACAGCCTGCAACTGCTCCTTGCAAAGAGCATTCTTCGAAAAACACGGATGACTCGATAAATTCGATAACATCAACGGAATCTGTTCTAATCTAGATATGATCATCTTCCATCTACCAGAAAAACCTTTAACCTTAACCTTAACCTTAACCTCTTCTGCTTTATCAAGAGCTATAGGAACAAGTTCCTCTACATGTAACAACCAATCTTCTATTGAACAACTTGCATCAGCACCATCTTCCTCCATAATTGATGATTATAATCTCAAAGAAACTGCCACAACAAATCAAACAGCAAGAAAACCAAGTCTTAAAATCAAAGAAATGATCAAAGATGACAATTTGCATATAGAAAAAAAATTGATAATAATTGACATAAAGTCTATATGGAGCAGTTGCCAATCGCAATCATAACATAAAAAATGTTAAATTATAAATTAAGATTCCAATAGAAAAATTGTGAAGCACAAAAAAACAAATGGCCTAACAAATTTCCACAATCTTCTATCATATAATAATCATTTCAATTCACACAAAGCTGGTTTACTTAAAACTTGACTTGGCCAACAAATCTTAAGTACCTAAACATGTCCCACTAGTATTTTCTCTTACTTTAGCCACTAACCATTTAATGCCCCTAAAATATTACAACCATATAGTATAATACCATATCATATATCACATGCATTACAAAATTTAAAGATTAATTAACTATCAATAATGCAATCTAATAAAGAATCAGTTGGCAGATATTTTGGTCAAAAACCAAAAATACCCTTAAAATTGGTAATTTTGAAGTCTTTGTAGGGGTAAATTGGTGAATTCAGATGAGAAAACTCTAACTTTACTTTTCAACCATATATGAAATTATGGTAGCAGAAAGCAATGTGAGCATGGTTTTGAGTCTGATCTATATCAACTGTTAGCTGTGATTTTCCAAGTTTGTCCTCATAAATATGGGAAAGGGAAAGGCTTTCCTTCTAAAGAAAGACACAAGTCTCTATCCACAGTTGTAAACTTGTGTACGTAAAATGAATCATCAAAGCAAAGAACAAAAAAGAGCAACTAACCTTAAAGAATCAGTAACTGAGTTTGGCTTAATCTTCAAACTTGACGGTTCTTTCTCTCTCTGGGGTTATAGAATATACAAGTTGTACATGGAATGGTTCTAGAATAATGAATGAAGACAAAAGATTGTGATCTTGAAAGCAGTTTTCTCAAAATCAGAAAAAATTCATAAATGGTTTATGCTTCTTAATAGAGAAAAAGACACATATTCTCAAATGTTAAGAAAAAAAAAGAAGAAGAATCTTCCACCTAGATTGAAATGTGATGATCAAGATTGGAAAAGTATAAAAAAAAAAAAACTGAGCTAAGAAGTAAACGAGCTTCTTGACACTTGAGTACAAAGGACAAGACAGGAAGTGTAATGTAAGGTAAAAACATTTACAGTTTTTCACTTCAAAAAGACAATTCAAAAAACAAAGTTTCAAGTGTTTTTTTCTCTCTCTAGAAATGGAAGATAATGAATGTGTCAGGGTTGTTGTCTCGCAAAGATTCTCACGGTGAAAAAAGGCATTATTTTACTGGGTATGGATCCTCTCCATTTCCTAAAAGAAATGGAAAATTTCATTACTATAGTTTTAGGTGTATAAAATTAAATAATCATTAAATATATGTCACATGTCTTTGATATGCGTGTTGTTTACACATAAAACTATAATAATGGAGTAAATGGAGAGATAGAAAAATGGAGAGGATCTTGATCCTATTTTACTCTGGCAACAACGGCGAAAACAGGATTGATGATCCAACGGTTACGACATAATTTTAGGATAGCCAATACGACCGTTGGGATTTTCTTGAATAGTACTACTGTAAGATATTTTCCAGATTTTGTTTTTTATATCTATGAAATACTCACAAGCCTAATATTAGGGTGTTACAGGAGTCTAATATTGATAGATTTATGTTGTAGGGAAATTTAAACAAATATTTTTTTCAAATGATGTCTTTAAATCATATATTTGAAACTCTAGAATTTCTCAATCAATCTCACATCCTTCTTACGCACCATCGAATTGACTATTTTGTCTTCGTGTTTTCGTAGATGCATCTTCGGAAACAATTTTTTTTTGTTTAACGTTGTTTTGTTCCGTAGATGCATCTACGGGAGACTTCCGTAGATGCAGCTACAGAATCAGTCCAAACCCAGAAAACCAGAGCAGAAGCATTTTAACTATAAAAGACATTGTATTGATTCATTGATTAATCGACATTACAGAAAAAATTAAGAAAACTAAGAGATCTAAGAAATTACAACGGTTAAGACAATGTCATCTGTTCCATGCATCATTTGAATGGAATCAATGTCGTATTTTACTTCATCCCACCAACGTTTTGTTTTTCCGGTTTCAAACGAGGTCCTTGTTCTAAGCCTCTGTATCCTTTTGATTTCTTCTCCGGGTTTGTACTCCCCATCTAAAAAAGACATGATAGTCCTCTTGAGTTGGTCGAAGGAATGGATATTCCAAAACTTCACCGGCACGGGAGGTTTGACGGGAGAGAAAATGACATGCCCATCCCTTATGTGGTATTCTGGTTCAGGATTGGGACGCTTCATTGATATTCGGTGACATCCATCTGGCCTAATGCGAGACATTTTTGTGTTTGTGTTTAGGATTTGTGCTTGTGTGTAATGTAAACCTAGAAACCCAAATTTATAGAAGCCTTTGGAGACTATGGATCACACAATGTTTGTCACAGAATGTTCCGTAGATATATCCACGGAAGGGGGATAAATGTTTCCTTTCCGTAGATGCATCTACGGTAAAGACCTATAATTTTCAATGTAACACCCTTCCGTAGACGCATCTACGGAAGTTTCCCTGCTATTTTTTTAGCAGAACATAAAGCAGTAAGCAGCAGTTATGGTAAGAAATTTAAGAAACACAAAACGTAAATAATTTAAAACACATAGACACAAACACACAAAAAAGGATTATATTGCAATGTTATAGAGTGCATATATTACACTTTGAAACTAGATAAATACATGAAAAGAACTGTCGCCGGCTAAATCTATTGGTGATTTCAATTTTGAATTTTCCGCATTCTAGATTTTATCGATATTCTTCAATCTTTTGAATTCATGCATCCTATCAACAAATACATTCGGCCACGTCTCGACAAGTTCGGTATGATGAAGATTCCATTCCGGTGACGTAAGTGGTATGGGACATCCCGGTTTTAAGTAAACTTGTACAAAATGACAAGATTTGGCGAGCCATCCAACACATATAATATGATCAATTGGATTTGGAAGAGGTGCGGTGCGGAGCGAAAAAAAGATTTCCGAAAACCATAACGCGTCAAGTCAATGCATGCCATGTCATATGTGCATGCAATAAGAAGTCCCATTTCCGGGAATCTCATCCAATGTGAAACTGGTGTGTAGGCACCCCCTAAGGGACAAGAGCTTCATTTACCGTTTCAAATTTGTTTTCGCCTCTAAATACCCGCGTGTACGAGTCTTTATGGTTCACCAACTCTTCAATACGATCATGACGGACAAACTCATGGGCCTCCTCTCCCTTACCAAGCAAAGCCGATACGGCCCGAAATCCGTAATTACCGTCCCCGCCACATTGACGATCTGGTCGATGTATTTATGCTTAAAAACTGGCATCTCGTCAATGAATGGAATTTTTTGAGCAATTTGTACCTCTTCGATTGATGGAGCAATAGGTGTTGGAATCGGAACTTTTGGATCAATAGGTGTTGGAATCGGAGTCGAAACTTGCGGAACTTGTGGTGGAATAGGTGTCGAAGGCGGTTTGCTTATTCGAGCTCCCTTGTTTGAACTCTTTTGAGATTTTTGCAATTTCGGAGTAGGTGAGTCGGGAAAGCGTTTGTCGACGTGCTCACAATATGAAGGAGATCATCTTGTCGAGTTGTCATTTTCCGTAGACTTCACTTTCTTCGGAGCACCCTTTGTCTTAACGGGTTGAGACGGCGGTTTCATGTCGGTTGTTTCGGGAAATTCAATCCTCCGCAATTGTTCTTTGATGTATAATTTCGTGTTGTCATCGACCTTCGAAAACCTCTCTTGTATCGCCTCCAATTCAAAAATAATAGAGATATTCGAATCTTCTTCGACACAACCATCATCATCAAAAGTGAGTCTCTTCCAATGAGGAGTGATTTCATTAATTGTTATTGGCTCACCTAATCTTACTTTTTTAGCAATAGCACAAGCACACGAGAGACCATATGTGATAGTAATAGTGCAACCACACTTTGCGCTATCGCCACCAATTGTTTCACCTCGTTTCGCCTCTTGAAAGATATAATTCAATCCGGCCCGAGACACATTGCCGATCAATTAAGAGTAAAGGATTTGGTTCTTAAATCGATGCTCCAAAACCGTAATGCTCCTACCGAATTAGGTTTGTATTTCATTGTGTTGGTTCGAAATCATGTGATTTATGGTGTCCCATGCTTTACACAAATCACCCTTGCTATCACACAATCAATTTTTCAAAGTAGCATGTGCCGACTCAACTCTACTGGTGGTTGTATTCCCAAGGTGTCGGACCTTATTAGTCCATGCACAAACAAACTTCTCATTCACTTTGTCAAGAATGGTGCTTTTAATATATTTCAATAAATCGGGATATTTTTCACATATTTTCCGAAATTGCAATACGGCATCGGCATACAATTCTTTTATCGACCAACTTGCAATACGAGCCCATGCATCCATTATTTGGTCAACAATCACTTCGAGCTTCACCGCTTTCCCACCTTCAGTCGCTACTTGTTTCGTCCCCATAACGGGTTTAACCTTACTTCTCACATTACATGATATGTGATATCGACAAAGTAATGCATCGGAAGAAGGAAATACCTTTGCAACCGCATTCATCAAAGCGGGGTCGCAGTCCGTAACAATCGCCTTAGGCATCTCAACTTGTTTTTTCAAAAGTGAGCGACACACCTCCAAGGCCCACCTAAAATTATCCTTTTTTTCATACTCCAAAAAAGCAAAACCAGCGGCAAATGTCTTCTCGGTGGATGTAACACCGACCATCTCGAATAATAGGAGTCGATATTTTTTAGTCTTGTAGGTAGAATCGAGAAGGAGCACTGTCGAGAAAGTGTTGAACAACTTTATGGAATTCGGATGAGTCCAAAAAATATTTCAGACCGTAAACTCGTCATCGCAATTTATGTACCGCACCACGTATATGTTATCATCCAACATTTTCAACAAATTTTGCATCTCGCTTCTATCTCCCGTACTCGCCTTTTTATTGTGGTACCGTTGATTATACATTTGCCTTATATTTGATATGTTATCGGGTTCCTTCCTTTTCAATGTGGCAAGTATATTTTTTGGTTGGACAAAATTCAATGACATGTCTTTAATAGATGCCTTCTCAACCGGATTGAGCCGACATGCAATAGGATGGCCTTGTAATTTTGCACAAAAATCATGGTTATGCAAACCACAAACAACAGAGCATCTCCACTCCGTGCTAGCCAACATGTAACAACAAATTTTAAATGGACACTCGCATTTTGTAGTACTCGTGTCGTCTCTTTTAAAATTCTTTAGAGGAGGATGGTATTTCCCGCTTCTTTCGCACAATATTGTTACAAACGGGTTTCTTCTTATCGTACCATTATCCGATCTTCCTATCACCACACCAAAACCAAGGTTAGTCGCGTTCCTACGAATCCATGTTAGCATGCTTTCACGATCATCAAAGTCTTGCTTGCCACGAAAGTCACCTCCGACATCTACCACATTTGCGACTACCCCATCGATACTCGTACAAACATCGACTAAAGTAGCTAATTCTCTTGAAATATTATCGGGGTGCACCATACCTATTTGCAAATAATTGCCAAAATAACACAGAATTACATAACTGCTGGAAAAAAAACAACTCAGTGATTGTTCCGTAGATGCACCTACGGAAGTGTTCATCTTCAACACGTTTCGTAGATTCATCTACGGAAGCAGCGTAACTTTTTTCAGAAAAATTAGATGCATAATGTGAATAATGTAGTAGTTGAAGATGGATGTTTACCTGGAATTCAGACTCCTATTGCTCCCTTTGATTTGTTGCACCAAAAAGTTTGAGTGTTGGAGTGAAATAGGGTATTGATGATGTAGGGTTTTTAGGGTGTGGAGTATGAAAAGTTTGAAGAAATGAAACAATGGGGAGAGTGATCATTTTGGTTCAAACTATACCAGACACTTCCGTAGATGCATCTACGGAACAATGTGGCGCTAAGCTTTTCCGTAGATGCATCTACAGAAGCTTCCCTTAATTGATTTTTATGTGTATTTTTTCCCTATATACACTAGTTTATTATGCTTCCGTAGATGCATCTACGGAAGGAATCAATTTTTTTTCAAAATATTAGGTGCTTCCGGATGTGCATCTACGGAAGTTGGGGGTAAAATTGGAATTTTGTGTGGTGTGTAAGATAACCATAGAGTGGGTTGAGAAACCTTCTTGAATCAAACTTTGTTAATACAATTATATAAGTTACTAACCTAATTATAATATATTATAAAAATAAGTATGAGTATATAATTTATGAAACTAAGAGAAAATGAAGAAGAAAGTAAAATGATATCACTTAAAGAAAATTGGTGTATATTTATATGAATTAAATGATGTATTTATACTATTAAAAAATACAAAGTATTAACTTAATATTGACATTACTATTTTAACTTTGACATATTACACATCTATAATAATTGTCGTTACTATTTTAAATTTGACATTAAGATAGATATTTCTAAATAATAATAAATATTTTTTTAATTTTTTATAATACTCTCCCCTTGAAATATTTATCAAGTTACTCCACCAAAGTCTTGTCGAGAAGAATCGTATGAAAATAGGGGTGGCAAAACGGGCTCAGCCCGTTGGACATGCCCTTTTACCCGCACTTTTGTGCGGGGCAGGGTTTTTTGGCCCTCATCCTCTAGTGTGACTGTCTCGTCCTATTTTTTATGCAGGCTTTTGCGGGCACGTTCATTAACATAAATTTTACATTTTGAGGCGTAAACCTCACTTTTTTGCGGGTTAAGGTTTTAGAACCGCATCCTCAACTATGACCGCTCCGCCCCGTTTATTTGTGGGCTTTTGCAGGGCGAGCATGCCTGTTTGCCACCCCTATGTGGAAAGATATGTTACCTCGTTAAAAACTATTAGGATTTTTTTTTTTGGGTTGAAAATCTTAATAAGGGAAAAATAGTACAATATTATGCTCCCCTTAACAAAACACATTTAGTTCTTCTTCAGAGATCTCAAAGGTGACACATTCCAATATTTTGTACGTGCTTCTTGAAAACTAATGCAGTGAGTGCTTTTATGAGAGATCTGCCACATTATCACTCTAACAAATATATTGAATATCAACATCTCTGTTTCTTTCAAGTTCTTGTGTGAATATAAAGAACTTTGGAGGGATATGCTTGATTTTATCATTTTTTATGTAACCTTCTTTCATCTGAGTCACGCATGCAGTATTGTCTTCATACGAAATTGTTGGATTATTATCAATTGGTAAGCGAGACACTCCTTGGATATGTCGAGTTACCGACCATAACCATATACACTATTTGCTTGCTTCATGAAGGGTAAATACTTCAATATGATTTGAAGATATTGTTACAAGTGTTTTCTCGTGAGATCTCCATGATATTGTAGTGTTAGTATATACATCCACTATGTCATTTAGAATTATGTGGATTTGAAAAATATCACACATCTGCATAACAAAGTAAAATTGGTTTTGTATTGTTAGAATAAAACAAACCAAGGTCAGATGTAACTCAAAGATATCAAAATATATGTTTTATTCATTTCCAATGTCCTTTTGTAGGACATGAACTGAATCTTACTAGTAAATTCACTGCAAAAAACTATATTAGGTCTTGTATAGTTAGCAATGTACATGAGTGCCCCAATGGCACTGATGTATGGTACTTCATAATCAAGATATTCTTCATTACCTTTCTTAGGTATAAATGGATCATTTTCAACATTAAGTGTTCTACCCATCAATCTGAGCACTCAAAGGATTTATTTTGTCCATGTTATATCTTTTCAATATCCTTTGTGTATAATTTGATTGATGTACATATATACCATTTTAGTATACTGATAGCACTAAATTATGTAACATCCCGATTTTTATTAATATTTTTATTAATTATATTAGTAATTATATTATTTGGTGTATTTAATAATTATTTTCTTAATTTAGTCATTTGTGATGTTTATTGAAATTTTTGTGTTTTGGGACAATTTAGTCGGTATTAGTTCGGGATAGCGGATCGATATTTAATCGAAAATTTTAATATTTTTAGTATTAGAAATATTAATGAGTTAATATTTAACGTTTTGGGAATTTTCCGAGTAATTAAGATTAGACCGGAAATATGAGACATTGAGTAATAAGGGGTATATTTTATTAGGCTCATTTGTGTGTTAATTATTTATTTAATTGTTATGTGATATAATAATTAATTTAATTAATTAATTTTGTGTATAATTGTGTTTATTTGGTTTAATGGGTTAATTGAGTTATTAGAGATTATATCTAATTGGGCCTATTTATTAGAAATAGAAGTAATTGGGTGTTATTTCGTTAAGCCCATTAAGACATAATATAGTAAGGGTTTAGAGAGGGTTAGAGACACCATAACATTTGTTCATTTCAAGAGAAGAGAAGAGAGGAAAGGAGGAGAAGAGGAGCAAAAGAGGAATAAAGAGAAAAGGTAGGTTTGAAGAAATTGAAGAGGTAAGGGGGAGAATCCTTATTATTATGGGCTAGTATAATTTGGGTCAATGGGTAGATTAACATGTTAGGGTTGTGTTGATTGAAATCCATGAAAAATACTATGTTGATTTTATCATAGTGTGCTGAGTTTATTAATGGAAATTGGAATTTGCTGCCACAGTAGCGACACCATATGAATCTCTCTCATTTTCCGTATTTCAAACGCTACTTCCATGTGATTATTACCACTTGCTTTCCATTGTTATGTATTATCTTATAGTCTCTTCACTGTAGCAACATATACATAATCGAAATGAAGGAAAAGTGGACACTATATTATTTTACTCATTCCATTATAGTTCACAGGAAGAAGTAGTGCTACATGTATTATATTTCTTTACTGTAGCGAAATACATATTTATTGGAAAGAAATGGAAATGTGAGAGTAGTTTGTAGAACACTGTAGGCTGTAGCAAATGAAAAAAATAGAAAGTAGGTACCATATGTAATTTAAAGAGTCTCGTTTGACCGAAATAACTAAATTAAACGGTATAGTTAGTTATCCGGAATTTGATGAAAATTTACGTGGTAGCTAAGTTTAAATAGTAGATTAACGTGGAGGTGTTATTTTGTTGAAATTGTGATTTTTACAAATCGACCGAAATTGTCCGGCCAAGTTGTCGTGTATGTTGAGTTTGTACGACAGTCGAATATTGTCTGTGTTTTATTCTTTAGTACGCGACATGTGTGTGAAACACTGTCGGTACTTATTTGTTTTGTTGCAGAGTTTAGTTTGAGCGATGTGGGGGAGAAGCTGTGCTTCTCGGATATGTTTCAGTTGTAAGTTGTTGGTGCAATGTACTGCACAAGGAGACGGAGCAAGCAATTTAGAAGTTTGTTGGTTTCCAAATTCGAAGGTAACATGGATTTAGGATTTTGGTTGTTTAACAAGTCGGAACGTCTTGGAATAAGGATAATTGTTATAAGATGGAATTTAGGAAGTTGCTATATTCAGCATTGTTGATGGACTGGGAAGTTATCAGTTTGAGTAACTGTTGCGTAGGATGTTGACGTAAGAACAATGATTAAGCGACGAATTGCGGTATACCTTGTCAAGGAATCCTTGGCAAAATATTGGAAAAGTTGTCGAAGTTGTTGGAACGTACAAGTCGGAGTTAGAAATGCGAAGAGACGAGTATGATTCCAAGAATAAAAATCATTGATAATAGTGTAAAGGAATTTTGTTATGATGTTATCATAAGGTGTGTGTCGGCACGTCCGGATGATTTTGGGAGCTATTGAAGTAGGGTACTTTTGGTAACGTAAGGAACACTATTATTGTTTGATAACAATGGTGTATACTCCATTATGGTTGTCGGCTATCTATTGACAAATTGAGAAACTGATCACCCTTAATCTATTGTTGATAGAAGAAGAGATCGTATTGGACGAGATAGACTTGTCTTACTAACTTGGTAGCGTGTAAAGCGACTAAGGAGAAGTTGAAGAGTCGATTTGAGGAGTTGTTTGAGAAGAGGTTCAATTGTCTGAGTGTATAGTCATAGAGTCGCGCCTGTTTTATCGAGTGAGAAGAAAATAAGGTTCTATGGGGTAATATTTTTTAGGATGTTTTGATTCTAAGAGTGACGATGAACATGCTGAACATTAAGGATTGTGTTATTGATGTTGAAAGAGAAGAGGTTATATGCGGAGTTTTTTGAATGTGAGCTTTGGTTAAAGGAAGAGAGTTTCTTTAGGTTTGTGATTTCGAGCTGAGGTGGGTTGATGCAGATATCGACAAGTGGTAGTTATACTTCAAGGCAACTTAAAGTTCATGAGAGGAATTATTCGATGTATGAATGGATGTTATCCGTCGTTGGGTTTGTTTTGAAACTTAAGAGGCATTATTGTTTGGATCGAGATTTGAGGTGTGTAGTGACTACAAGAATTGAATATGAGGAAAACAAGGCGAGTGGAATTTCGAAGGATTATGATTTTGGGTTGAATTACCATCCTGGAAAAGCGAATGTAGTAACCAATGCATTGAGTAGGAAATCATTGCATAGGTCTATGTCAATGATTCGAGAATTAAAGATGTTGGAACAATTTAGAGACTTGAGTTTGGTTTGTGAGACGAAGTCTTCGTGTGTTAAGTTTGGTATGTTGAAGCTTACTTGTGATATTTTTGACGAGGTTAGAGAGGTTCAAAAATTGGATTTAGAATTAGTTGACAAGAAGACATTGATGAAACAAGGAAAAGGTAATAACTTTCGGATTGATGAGAATAATGTCATGAGGAGTCATGATCGAGTTTGTATTCCTGATGTTTCAGATTTGAGAAAGAGAATTTTGGATGAAGGGCATCGTAATGGTTTGAGTATACGTCATGATGCTACTAAAATGTATCAAGATTTGAGGAAAATGTTTAGTGGTAAAGTATGAAGAGGGATATAGAGGAATTGTGTATTTGAGTTTGACTTGTCAGAAACCGTTTAGTTGGTGCAACAGTTATCCTATTCGAGTGGAAGTGAGATAGTATCTCTATGGATTTTGTTTCGGGTTGCTGAGAACGTCGAGTAATTGTGAAGTGATTTGGGTCATTGTGGATAGGTTGACGAGATGTGCTTATTTTATTCCAGTGAGGATGAATTATCGGATGGAGAGACTTGCTAAATTTGACATCGAGAGAACGGTGTGTTTACATGGTATTCCATTCGAGTATTGGAGTGGCATCCTTGGAAGCTTGTATGGTTGAAGATGTGGAACGTTTTGTATTGGTACGAATCGGGAGAGAGTAATTGTGGTTTCAATGTCAAAATGGTTGTGTCGATTGAATTTTCGAGGACGAAAATATTCTAAGTGGGGGAGAGTTGTAACATCCCGATTTTTATTAATATTTTTATTAATTATATTAGTAATTATATTATTTGGTGTATTTAATAATTATTTTCTTAATTTAGTCATTTATGATGTTTATTGAAATTTTTGCGTTTTTGGACGATTTAGTCGGTATTAGTTCGGGATAGCGGATCGATATTTAATAAATTTTTTTAATATTTTTAGTATTAGAAATATTAATGAGTTAATATTTAGCGTATTGGGAATTTTCCGAGTAATTAAGATTAGATCGAAAATATGAGACATTGAGTAATAAGGGGTATATTTTATTAGGCTCATTTGTGTGTTAATTATTTATTTAATTGTCATGTGATATAATAGCTAATTTAATTAATTAATTTTGTGTATAATTGTGTTTATTTGGTTTAATGGGTTAATTGAGTTATTATAGATTATATCTAATTGGGCCTATTTATTAGAAATAGAAGTAATTGGGTGTTATTTCCTTAAGCCCATTAAGACATAATATAGTAAGAGTTTAGAGAGGGTTAGAGACACCATAACATTTGTTCATTTCAAGAGAAGAGAAGAGAGGAAAGGAGGAGAAGAGGAGCAAAAGAGGAATAAAGAGAAAAGGTAGGTTTGAAGAAATTGAAGAGGTAAGGGGGAGAATCCTTATTATTATGGGCTATTATAATTTGGGTCAATGGTTAGATTAACATGTTAGGGTTGTGTTGATTGAAATCCATGAAAAATACTACGTTGATTTTATCATAGTGTGCTGAGTTTATTAATGGAAATTGGAATTTGCTGCCACAGTAGCGACACCATATGAATCTCTCTCATTTTCCGTATTTCAAACGCTACTTCCATGTGATTATTACCACTTGCTTTCCATTGTTATGTATTATCTTATAGTCTCTTCACTGTAGCAACATATACATAATAGAAATGAAGGAAAAGTGAACACTATATTATTTTACTCATTCCATTATAGTTCACAGGAAGAAGTAATGCTACATGTATTCTATTTCTTTACTGTAGCGAAATACATATTTATTGGAAAGAAATGGAAATGTGAGAGTAGTTTGTAGAACACTGTAGGCTGTAGCAAATGAAAAAAAAAAAATAGAAAGTAGGTACCATATGTAATTTAAAGAGTCTCGTTTGACCGAAATAGCTGAATTAAACGATATAGTTAGTTATCCGGAATTTGATGAAAATTTACGCGGTAGCTAAGTTTAATTAGTAGAATAACGTGGAGGTGTTATTTTGTTGAAATTGTGATTTTTACAAATCGACCGAAATTGTGTTTTATTTAAATATTCTTTATAAATAAATTATAGCAATTTAATAGAATTGTCAATAGAGTTGTTAGAGTTGTCAATAGAGTTGTTAGAGTTGAAAATAAGTTGTCAGAGTTATTTTGAGTTATTAAGAGTAATACTTTTATTTGTTTTGCATAATTTTGACATGTTTAGAGTTGTTAGTGTATGATGTCGGTGTTTGCTTTTTCGTTGAAACTTTAAAAATTCATATCTTTTGAACCGTAATTCCGTTTGAGTCTCCGTTCGAAGCGTTAGAAAGCTAGCGCAATATTCTTTTCAATAAAAATGGTCTTGAGCAATAGATTGCTAGAAAGTGGAAATGAAATAGAAATAGAAGTGAATTAAATTAATATAGTTTGATATTAATTGGTTAAACTAATAATAGAATTAATTGCGATGAGTCTATTTAATCTGATTATGTTTGGACTTGGATAACTTATTCGGTTTATTGGTAAATTACGGTATTTTGAGAATTTGTCCGTAATTGTGTTTTTTGGCTCGAATATTTATGTTGAGAATAATATATTGCTATGCCAATGATGTTGTATTAATAATGTGTATATTCATATATATATATATATATATATATATATATATATATATATATATATATATATATATGTGGTAAATGTGAATTGACATGAGATAGTATGGATACTAGTGTTAATTGGATTTTGTGAATCGTAATTGATTAATTGGCCTTTTATATGTGAATGATATGTATGTGTTGTGAATGTTGTGTACAATTGGTGGATAATTCATCGAGTTGGATTATTGTGATATGCGGAATGTTAACATGGTAGAGATGATCTTAATTGCATAATTGGTTGGTAGTTGTACTTTCATTCATGGCATAGTCGGCTTTATTGTGGAAGCGGTGAAACTGTGGGTTCACATGGTATTAGACGGTGATCCTTGAATGGAAATAGACGTAGATTACATTGATCCTTAATTGGAAACATGCGTAGTGGCTTTGATCTTGTCCAGATTGGAAGCGGCTTGGATTCTAGAGTGAATTCGGAAAGCGGTAAACTATATGTTTACATTTGGTGGCTTCGATCTTGTCCGGATTTGAAGCGTGGCTAGATTCTATATGAATCGGAAGCGGTGGAACTTTGGGTCCACATTGGGTACCACATGCATTGAGTCACATATTTTGCATTGAGTCACATTGAGGTTATGTGATGTTTGAATATATGCATTTATGTGATTGTTATGTGTACATGAGATGTGATAATTGGATTTGGTGATGTTTGGACACATGACTTGGTAAAATATATGATTATGTGATAATTATAGTTATGTATATTATTTGGGAATATAGTATTGGAATTTAATATTATACTCCTTGAGTTTTGATGTATGTTTGTAACATGTGAAATAAATGTTGGTTAGTATTATTTACATGGTGATATATGTGTTATGAATTCCTATAATTGTTGATTGAATCATTGTATCTTATTATACTTTCTTCATAATGATTCGTATTCTCACCCTTCTGTTTTAATGTTGTCCTCGTTTGGCGACATGCAGGTTCCGGCGATTAGTAGTTCGTACGAGATTTAGTCGGAGAGCTTCCGAGTTTGTTTGATGATTAAGTAGAGAGTCAATGCTCTGGTCATGTAACACTGGGTAGACTAGGCGTGTTGAACTCATGTGTTCTATTTGGTTATGTATTATGTTACAACTTGTGAACCTGTTTATTTGGCTACTTGTTGTTTGAGAGGCTTTAAGCCAAATATTCTGATTATGGTTTCTTTTATATTGAGAGTGTTATTGAGTTATGATCATGGAATGGGACATGAATTATTTAATGGAATACATGAGTATTTTTAGTATTTTCCGCTGTGAATGCATATTCTGGATGAATTATGATTAAATGTTAGATGTTATCTGAAATGACCAGGTGTGTTGTGTATTGTGGATAAATGCTGTCAATTTTTAAAAGCTTTTAGTTTTTGAAAACGTCGATGTGACGCCCTTTTGAATTATATGCATTCTTATTCTTTGATTTTATGTTATATATTTTGGGATATGAAAGGGGTGTTACAAATTACACCACTTATTTGACTCTATTTATGCATGTTTATTATCTATTTATTTTATATTTTCACTATTATGTTGGTATTTTATTCATGTTTAAGGAAATTGCCCTACTAGAAGTCGTTCACAATAAAACGAAGTAAAACCGACGAAAATAGGAGAAATGAGATACATTGCACTCATGGCGACCACCGTGGCATTCACCATGGAGGTATCCACGAGTGACCCATGTTCCACTGGAAAAAAGACTAAGTCTTGACCACCTAGGACTCATGGCGCTCGCTGATCGGTAAAATAGCAAGTGTACTATTTTGCCTCTGTAGTAATAATAGGGAAATTCCCCGAATGTCGATCTCAAGGACTGCACGTTAATATCAAGTTTAAATAATGGTTCAATTAAACAAAAAACTATATTTGGAGTTTTGCTTGCAAATTGTGACTAAAAATAATTAAATTAAGCAGAAAAGTAAATTGACTTTTTGACAAATATGAGTATTATGCTAGGGGTATAGTGTGTGATTGTTCCTGTAATAACCTTGGATTTAGATCTCTTCAACAAGTTCATAACCTTTAATTACCAGCCCTTTAGGATATTTTCCCCTAATTCCTTAGCGGGAAAACCTTTGAACATTCATCCTAAATCCTAAGTCCTTAGAGAATTATGATGAAATCAAGCCTTTATATTATCAAGAGTTAACCGGTAACTATAGGGTATCCCTAGTCCTAGGTGATATCTACTATAGTCTAATCGTACAAAAACCTTAACAACCGCTGTCCAGCTGGTTGTTAACCGTAAATCAATCTTGTTGGTCCGACAAAGAAAGCATAAAAACCTTGTACAATTAAATTAAATAAGAAAACAAATCTATTGATGAACTCAGGAATTCAAAATCATTACAGAATCAAATCAGGGACACCCCGTAGCATTAGGGTTTAGTTACTCATATTGTTCAAAGAAAACAAAATATAAAATAGAGACATTACAAGAATTGAGATGAAAGTTGATCTTCAATCGCTTCCGTTCATGAAAACCTTCTTCTCTCCCAAACCCTTGTTTTCTCCAATCTTCAATCTTCTTCTCTTGGCCAAAAAGTCCTCTAATTCATCGTTAAAACTCTTCTAAATAGTGCAGACTCACTTAGGTTGGTTGGAAGTACCCAAAATGCCCCTTGGGTCAACACTTAATAAAAAATCACAAAAATCAGCAAAATCAGCGTTTTAGCCAACACTGGCCGTGTCAGGCAACACGGGTGGCCGTGTTGGCCTCCTGGACTTAATTTTTCAAAATCACACTCAGCACTGCTAACACGGGTGGCCGTGTTAGGTAACACGGGCCGTGTTGGTCCTTAACTTCAGAATTTGGATCTGCGTTCTTCATGAAAGTTGTAGCCCTTTTCGTTAGCGAAATTTTGCCACCGGAACCGCGTCATTCCGAGTTACGAAGCTCCAGTTATGATCAAAATACTACACGCCTGTCACAATGAGAAACATGCTGAAAATTTCTAGATCTCACACTTGCTAACACGAGCCGTGTCAGCCCCGTGAATTTCATCTCTTTTGCATTTTCTTGGCCACGCTTCATCCTAACACTGTCAGTTTCAGGTGACACAGGTGGTCGTGTCAGACCTAATGTAGTTTGATTTTTCACTTCCTTCGAAACTCCCCTTTTTGTACTTTTTCGCATTGATTTGTCTCGATTTATTCCTTGGAGCCTGCAAATAGTAAAATACACAACCAAAGCATAAAATGTAGAATAAAGAAATAAAACACTCAATAACATAACTTAAACATACTTAAAAACAATGGTAAATATATGTGTGAAAACCACTGATCAAACTCCCCCAAACTTAAACCGTTGCTTGACCTCAAGTGACAATTACAAAAGTTAATGACCCTCAAAGCACACGGTGTTCATACGTGAGATATCCGTCTGTATTGATCAAGAAACAGTTGGTTCGGCATTCACATGACGCGACGAGTTTTGTTACCACATTAAACCTCAAGCTCCCGTTTCGGATACCTCTCCAACTATGCTTTGCACTTAAGTCTCTTTCCGATTTTCCTCCTCTTTCATTCGGACAATCATATTAAGGCACTCATTTCTTATAATAATCATCACCTGCATGAGACGAGTCGAGGCTTCTTATTTTCTTTTCCTGGCACCAAACTAGCAGCATTGGCTACTTTTTATTACCGATGAAATTTTCAAACTTTGCAGTTATATATTGTCCTTTTGGACGACGTTTGGGGTTCAATCTCCTTTGGGCTGAATAACCGGGTGAGGGTTACCCAACTTAGCGAGCCGATTGCCTTTTACCGCCTTTTCATCATTTGGTGCCAACTTTATATCTCTCTTTTTTTTCTCAACCAGTCATCATGCAAGTGAATCTGAATTATGCCAGACTGTATCAATAAACTACTCGATAAGTACTTCTCAGGAGACAAGTACTATGGTGCAAATCTACACGTTAGACTCGTATCTCTTTTAGGGAACCAAGGGTGTTTAAACAAACCTCTTGTCACATTATTCCGCACTTCCCATCCTCAAACAATCCTCGCTTCATCTCTATATACTATTCCCGACCGCTCTTCGGACAAAAACTTCTTCAACAAAAATTAAAATTTCGGTCAAAATTTGGACAGAATTCACTTTATGGTTTCACATCATACCAATAACATAGAAATAACATAAAAATAAAATGCAAAGAGAAGAGAGAAGAGCCTCCCCCAAACTTGAACTAAACATTGGCCTCAATGTTTCAGAACGAGCCTGAGAGAGGTGACTCACAGAGGGTAATTGGCTCTAATGATCACTTCAAAGCTTTCACCAGAGACGTCCTCTTTTATTTCCTGAAAATAAAATAAAAAAAAAACAGAGAAATTAATTATTAAAACCGTGGGTTGCCTCCCACAAAGCGCTTCGTTTAACGTCGCATGGCTCGACGGTCCATTCCTCTTGTTAGGGTGGCATATATGACACAAAGAACACATCATCTTTTTTCTTTCTTTTGTTTGGTAGCAATCCCATGAACTTAAAGTATTGATGATGTTGCTGCCAAATCCTCTTTAGCTTTATTTTTTTGAACAAGGCATAAATGTCTTCCAGTACTTTGTCAATTTCTTGTCTTTCATCTGCCTTGTTGTAAAAATAGTTTTTGGGGATACTCTCTTGTTGGATGTCCACATCTTCACAAATTGTTAAATTTGTGGTTTTATCCAAAACTCGATCATCTTCAAGTTTCCTTATTTCTTCTTCCCCATATTTCTTTTTTACCTCAAATTCTTCTATTCTTACTGCATCCTCTTCATCTGATGTTAAGCATTTTTCTTCTGGTTCCACATATTCTTCTTCCAACTCTAACTTTCTCCAAATAAACATATCTGGATAATAGTTAGCTTCCTTACATTCATTCATAAGGATTCTTACCTCCCTCTTATATGCTTTAAAAATTTTAGTCGCCTCTTCCAAGGTTACTCCTGAATCAGGCGACCAACATGCAGGAGATACAGGTGGCAATGTATCAAAACAATACATAGCTACAAAACTCAGACAATTTGTTAGTAGCAAAGTATAGAAGAATTCATGAAGCAAAAATAATTTGAATATTTTTTTTTATATTTTTTTTTATAATAAAAACAAATTCAAATAAACAAAAACAAAAACAAAATTTTAGTTGACGAGCAACAAAATTTCAATTGAACTAAAATCAAAACTCTATATTTTAGCAGTCCCCGGCAACGGCGCCAAAAACTTGATCGGTAAAATAGCAAGTGTACTATTTTGCCTCTGTAGTAATAATAGGGAAATTCCCCGAATGTCGATCTCAAGGACTGCACGTTAATATCAAGTTTAAATAATGGTTCAATTAAACAAAAAACTATATTTGGAGTTTTGCTTGCAAATTGTGACTAAAAATAATTAAATTAAGCAGAAAAGTAAATTGACTTTTTGACAAATATGAGTATTATGCTAGGGGTATAGTGTGTGATTGTTCCTGTAATAACCTTGGATTTAGATCTCTTCAACAAGTTCATAACCTTTAATTACCAGCCCTTTAGGATATTTTCCCCTAATTCCTTAGCGGGAAAACCTTTGAACATTCATCCTAAATCCTAAGTCCTTAGAGAATTATGATGAAATCAAGCCTTTATATTATCAAGAGTTAACCGGTAACTATAGGGTATCCCTAGTCCTAGGTGATATCTACTATAGTCTAATCGTACAAAAACCTTAACAACCGCTGTCCAGCTGGTTGTTAACCGTAAATCAATCTTGTTGGTCCGACAAAGAAAGCATAAAAACCTTGTACAATTAAATTAAATAAGAAAACAAATCTATTGATGAACTCAGGAATTCAAAATCATTACAGAATCAAATCAGGGACACCCCGTAGCATTAGGGTTTAGTTACTCATATTGTTCAAAGAAAACAAAATATAAAATAGAGACATTACAAGAATTGAGATGAAAGTTGATCTTCAATCGCTTCCGTTCATGAAAACCTTCTTCTCTCCCAAACCCTTGTTTTCTCCAATCTTCAATCTTCTTCTCTTGGCCAAAAAGTCCTCTAATTCATCGTTAAAACTCTTCTAAATAGTGCAGACTCACTTAGGTTGGTTGGAAGTACCCAAAATGCCCCTTGGGTCAACACTTAATAAAAAATCACAAAAATCAGCAAAATCAGCGTTTTAGCCAACACTGGCCGTGTCAGGCAACACGGGTGGCCGTGTTGGCCTCCTGGACTTAATTTTTCAAAATCACACTCAGCACTGCTAACACGGGTGGCCGTGTTAGGTAACACGGGCCGTGTTGGTCCTTAACTTCAGAATTTGGATCTGCGTTCTTCATGAAAGTTGTAGCCCTTTTCGTTAGCGAAATTTTGCCACCGGAACCGCGTCATTCCGAGTTACGAAGCTCCAGTTATGATCAAAATACTACACGCCTGTCACAATGAGAAACATGCTGAAAATTTCTAGATCTCACACTTGCTAACACGAGCCGTGTCAGCCCCGTGAATTTCATCTCTTTTGCATTTTCTTGGCCACGCTTCATCCTAACACTGTCAGTTTCAGGTGACACAGGTGGTCGTGTCAGACCTAATGTAGTTTGATTTTTCACTTCCTTCGAAACTCCCCTTTTTGTACTTTTTCGCATTGATTTGTCTCGATTTATTCCTTGGAGCCTGCAAATAGTAAAATACACAACCAAAGCATAAAATGTAGAATAAAGAAATAAAACACTCAATAACATAACTTAAACATACTTAAAAACAATGGTAAATATATGTGTGAAAACCACTGATCAAACTCCCCCAAACTTAAACCGTTGCTTGACCTCAAGTGACAATTACAAAAGTTAATGACCCTCAAAGCACACGGTGTTCATACGTGAGATATCCGTCTGTATTGATCAAGAAACAGTTGGTTCGGCATTCACATGACGCGACGAGTTTTGTTACCACATTAAACCTCAAGCTCCCGTTTCGGATACCTCTCCAACTATGCTTTGCACTTAAGTCTCTTTCCGATTTTCCTCCTCTTTCATTCGGACAATCATATTAAGGCACTCATTTCTTATAATAATCATCACCTGCATGAGACGAGTCGAGGCTTCTTATTTTCTTTTCCTGGCACCAAACTAGCAGCATTGGCTACTTTTTATTACCGATGAAATTTTCAAACTTTGCAGTTATATATTGTCCTTTTGGACGACGTTTGGGGTTCAATCTCCTTTGGGCTGAATAACCGGGTGAGGGTTACCCAACTTAGCGAGCCGATTGCCTTTTACCGCCTTTTGTGTGAAAACCACTGATCACTCGCCATGGGGGTGTGGCGGTAACCACACCTTGTGATGACCAGGCAGTGGGAAAATGAGCCTTAGTCAAAAGGACGCCCCACTCCCCCTAGATTCTCTCCATGCAGGTTGAAGTCACTTTTATGTTTTTTAGGATTTATGGAATCCTATAAATACCCCCTTCCTCCCTCTTTCAGATCATCTAAGCTTAATTACAAACTTAAGCCAAATACTACCGAATTTTGTAAACGATCAACTCTTCACACCAGAGAGTTATTGTTTCAGTGATCGAATATGTAATCGAGTTTGGAGCATTTTATTTAAAGTCAATCCTGCTGTCAGTTTACTTTCTGCATTCAAGTCCAGCAATTTTATTTCCTTGTACCATATTCAAGCCTCCGTTTGGAGCAAGTTTATTTAATGGCATTTCATTTACTTTTTCCTTTTTTTACTTTGACCGCATATTCTTATTCTACCTTTCTTTAATTGCACGTTAAATTTATTTTATTATGTCTACTTCATTTTATCGCACGATCGAATCAATTGATTTTATTTATGTTTCAACCATGTCTAACTAAATTTATAAGTGTTAAAATGTGAGGACCGTCGATTCGACGATACTCTACATGGTCGTTCTTTGAGAAATTCTAAGGGGCTATTTTGGTTTTTAAATACAACTTTTCTAAATTTAACTTTTTCGGTTATTACAAAAGTATAACCATTTATAAATCAGGTAAGATCGAAAGTCGTCTGATACAAAAGACAAAAGTTGCTTCGTAATTAATTGATAAATCTGGAGAAAGTGTATACCTTTGTGTGTAGTACTTGGACCGGAAATTGTTCGAGAGACTACTGAGAATGTGAAATTGATTCAAGAGAAGATGAAAACTTCTCAAAGTAGATAGAAGAGTTATCATGACAAGCGAAGGAATAATTTAAAATCTTGAGTTGATGCTTAAGGTTAAATATGATTATATCTAGAATTCAAATGAACATAAGCAATATTCAATGCATAAACTAAAAAAAGTAAATCAATTTATTCAATAACAACTATTATAAAAGACATGACCATGTTTTATTAAAAAACTTCTATATAAATAAACCAAACTATGACTAGTAATGGTAAATTGATCAATATCATTAATGCTACATAATCTTTACCCAATTCTCCATGCTTGATAACACCGATAAGGAACAAAATAATGACAAGTAGAGTGATGAATAAAAGAAAGTATTTAACCATTTGAAAAATATGGATAAATATTTTGAGAATGATGTGAAAGTTATGAAATAAGTTGAAGTAATTATAGAGATGCTTTTGTAAAATGGTGTTGTAGTTACCATTGGGAAAAAGGAAAAAAGAAAAAGAAAAGTTTAAGTGTGTTAAATATCATCTAGCCAAATTTTACGTGTGTTAAATATCATCTAGTCGTTACAAGTGTTAAGATGATTATAAAACAACATAAATAGTGAATGTACACATATGATAAAACACATTAGTAATTTAAATGATACCAAATGATTATATTTTTTTTCGTGAAGCAATATTATAAATGAGGATCTTAGTCCTTCATTAAATATAAAAGTTAGTATTTTTATATTGAATTTTAGACCTCCATTAAATATAAAAATTAGTAGCTGCTTATACGGTTTTAGACATCCATTAAATTTAAAAGTTAGTATTTGCATAAGAGGTTTTAAACCTCCATTAAATATAAAAGTTAGTAACTGCATATGGGGTTTTAGAACTCCATTAAGTATAAAAGTTACTATTTGCATATGGTGTTTTATACCCCCATTAAATATAAAAGTCAGTAACTATATATGGAGTTTTAGATTTTCACACAAAATTTATATAATAATAGTTACACTTATTATAAAGCACTTGACAAGTTGCCATATTTTTATAACAAGGGGTAAATCAATAATAATGATACTAGTCACTCTAATTATAAATCACTTAATGGGTTGTCAATTTTCTATAATAGAGGAAGAAAATAGTAATAATAATAATAATAATAATAATAATAATAATAATAATAATAATAATAATAATAATAATAATAATAATAAAAATAGCAATAATAAGATTAAAGTGATAAGTATATAAGATGTACCAAGTGTAGTAATAACTTTCGATAAAAATAATTGTGCTGATAACGTGTAGAGAAAAGCTGGATATTTGAATCAAACTTTCTTAATATGATGATATAAGTTATTAATCTAGTTATTTTATACTACAAAATATAAGTATAAGTATATGATATATCAAACTAATAGAAAAGAAAGAAGAATGAGAGTATAAGGGTAAATGGGAAAGATTTAGTATAGGAGTGTGACCCAAGTTAGTTTTATCGGAGCCCCACGTGGGTTTTATATTTACCAAAAAATACAGGTGTGCATGTTCCCCCTCTGGAAGAGTAGTGAGACTTAGAGGCCTTAGTAGGCCTTAGTAGGTTTATAACACGATATGTAGGTTAGGGATTATCCATAACAGCGAAAAGCCATGTACGGTGGTGTTTTGAAATAGTTTAGAAGATCTACTCACGTGACATGAGAGGCTCCGCCGATGACCGACTATGTCTGGTAGCAAGCGTTTAGTAGCAAACAGTTGTGTATTAAGATTGTAATGAACGTTGTGGCCTATAGGATGTAGAGAATATGACTTAAGATCTATCTTCTCCCCTTGAGAGGAGATGTATTTATATAGATCTCTAGGGCCAAGGATTGGAAATGGTCACCGTCCACTTACTCAATAATGGACCGTCGAATCCCTATTTTTAAAATAGATGTGGGTCATTTAATGGCCTTGATTTTCTCTCTACTTAAGAACTGTATTGTCCCACGTTTCCCATGACGAGGCGATAAGAAAACCACGGGACGAGGCGATACCTCCATTTCAGCGAAATTTTATCGTCGCCTCTTCTAGGACGGTCGAAAGACATCATCCTAGGCAATGTCTTTTGCAAATATAACACTATAATAATTATTGTTTTGAATTATATTTGATGAGACAAAATACATGTGTAAGAGAAATACTTCGTCTTGCTCAAACCCACTTTGCCACTAATTTCAATGTCTTACAATGTATTTTGGCTCATAAAGATGCACTAAGAGCCATGATAACATCTAAAGAATGAACATAAACAACTTATTCCAAAGATGTTAAAGCAAAACAATATAAGAGACTAATCGCTTGAGCTGGATATGACCACAATAAGTGACAAAACTTTCTCTAAAAAAATTTGATACTACCACCTATCCAATACCACATATCCAAGACTAAAATCAAACTCAAGATCTCTGATTAAGTTAGAAGAAATTCATTACCAACCCATAAATTGTTTGCAACATCTAAAGAGATTAGAATATTGATTTTGAAATGAGGACATTTTTAGGTCATAGCTTTCACTAAAGAAACGGTGCGTTTTGCTTCGCTTTCCATTTCTTTCCACGACAGTGAATCCCTACTCCTAAACCCTAACACAACATCATAAACCTCCATTCCCGCCACACACAAGGTAACTCTCTTCTTGCAGACTAAACCTAACCACCACCCCCAACGGTGCCGTTTCAAATCCCTCCTCCATCCACAACTGACAGCGCCGTTACAAATCCCCCTCCATCCACAACCTTCACCAACCTCCAACAATGAACTACCGATTCCAGAACCTTCTCGGAGCTCCATACAGAGGCGGCAACGTCGTCATCTCCAACAACACCCTCCTACTCTCACCCGTCGGTAACAGAGTCTCTGTCACCGACCTCCGCAAATCCGAAACAACAACACTCCCTATCCAAGCCTCTTCCAATATCTCCCGCATAGCCGTCTCCCCTGACGGCACATTCCTCCTCGCTATCGACGATAACAACCGTTGCTTATTCATCAATCTCCGCCGCCGCGCTTTACTCCACCGTATCACCTTCAAACACCGTGTTGGTGCTGTTAAATTCTCCCCTGACGGAGGTCTCATTGCTGTTGCTGCTGGGAAGCTTGTCCAGATCTGGAGATCACCTGCCTTCCGCAAGGAGTATTTTCCATTTGAATTGGTTAAGACTTTTGCTGACTGCCATGCTAAAATCACTGCTTTTGATTGGAGTCCTGATTCCAAATACTTGCTTGTAGCGTCTAAGGACCTCACTGCGAGAATCTTGTGTTTGAAGAAGCTTAGTGGTGGTGATAAGTATAAACCTTTTTTGTTTTTAGGTCATAGGGATTCAGTTGTAGGTTCGTTTTTCGGTGTTGATTCTAAAACTAATAAGGTTTCTAAGGTTTATACAGTTACTAAAGATTGTTATTTGTTAAGCTGGGGTTTTACTGGTGACGAGGATGAAGAATCCTCGGCGCCTCCATCGCCAGGGACACCGGATAGGGAATTGGATGGTGTTGTGAAGAAGAGGAAGGAACGTGAAATTGAGGATGGAGGTGGGTACTTATGTAGAGGTAAATGGGAATTGTTGAGGAAGGATTGTTTTAATCAGGCGCCAGCGAAGGTTTCGGCTTGCCATTATCATAGAGGGTTAGACATGGTGGTTGTTGGATTTTCAAATGGTGTGTTTGGGTTGTATCAGATGCCGGATTTCGTGTGCATTCATATGATGTCCATATCAAAAGAGAAGATCACCACTGCTTTGTTTAATGACCTTGGAAATTGGATGTCCTTTGGCTGTGCCAAACTGGGTCAGCTCCTTGTGTGGGAGTGGCGGTCTGAGAGTTATATTTTGAAGCAGCAGGGTCATTACTTTGATGTCAATTGTGTCGCATATTCGGCGGACTCTCAACTTCTTGCTACCGGAGCAGATGATAATAAAGTGAAGGTATTCACTTCGCTGCTTGCATTGTACTTTTCATCTTGTTTGTATATTATATTGAACAAGTTGAAGATTTAACTCATGGGAAATTTTGCACTTATCTGCTACAGGTTTGGACCGTTTCCTCGGGCTTTTGCTTTGTTACGTTTTCTGAGCACACTAATGCTGTTACAGCTCTGCATTTTATGGCAAATAACAATAGCCTGCTCAGTGCATCTCTTGATGGGACTGTTCGTGCATGGGATTTAATACGTTATCGGAATTTTAGGACATTTACCACTCCTTCTTCAAGACAATTTGTTTCTTTGGCAGCAGATCAAAGTGGTGAAGTTATATGTGCAGGCACTTCTGATTCATTTGAGGTGCCATTTCATAAACCTTAGGTTTGTCCTGATTATATTGATATTTCTTTATTTTTGCCTTTTATGGTTAATGATATGTGCAACAGATTTTTGTTTGGTCGATGAGGACTGGGCGTTTGTTAGATGTGCTTAGTGGTCACGAAGCTCCTGTTCACGGGCTAGTATTTTCTCCTACAAATGTGAGTTAACTTGTCCTCCATTGTTATTCATCTGCAAAATTGTTGTCTTCTTATCCTCTACAATGGTTATATATTTCAATGGCTAAAAATACTTGGTGGCCGCTAGCAATATTTAATATCCTTTCTCTTTGTGTAGGCTGTTTTGGCTTCATCATCATGGGATAAGACTCTTCGGTTGTGGGATGTTTTTGACGGGAAAGGAGCAGTTGAAACATGGCATCACACACATGATGTTCTGACAGTAGTTTATCGTCCAGATGGGAGACAGCTAGCTTGCAGTACATTGGATGGGCAAATTCATTTTTGGGACCCAATAGATGGTGTGCTGATGTATTCAATTGAAGGTTCTAGAGACATTGCTGGAGGTCGGCTTATGACTGACCGTAGAACATCTGCTAACTCAAGTACAGGGAAGTGCTTCACAACCTTGTGTTATTCAGCTGACGGAAGTTACATATTAGCTGGGGGCAGTAGCAGATATGTCTGCATGTATGATGTTGCCGATCAGGTTTGTTTGCATGTATTTTATATTTCTATGCTTATCATGTTTAATTTTGCATATCTATTAATCTCAGCATATGAACTGTTAATTGAATCCCAAGAACTTTATTTTCTTGGGAGCTTCTTCTCTGTTGATTTACAACACATTTGCTATCTGGTTAGGGGGATGTTTTGGTAGACAACTTAATTAAGTGTTTATTCAACAAGAGACTATCACATTAGAGTTCTGTTTATGTATATGATTTTTCTATTCACTATTCAAGATAAAATTAAGGCGAACTCTTTAGAAGGGTTATATTGACTTCAAGAGTAGGTTTTTTTGTATTTAGTAAATTTTCAAAATAAATTGCTGCCTAGTGTGGAAATTGAGAAGAAAATATATTACTTTCTGTGCAATTCATAATTGTCATATTGTGACAATATGGGTGCCTACCCGAGTTCATATGAAGCTTTGTTGAGCTTCGACATTATGCTTTTTGTCTTAATAGTTGAACTTCAAAACATGCAAGTTAGGTCATGTAGACCATGGTAGTCTAAATCACATTTTTTTTTATTATTGTAAAAACACATGGTCTACCGTTTATGATTGACCTCAACTATTAAGAGTACCCTACACAATTAGATTTTGGTGATATCAGGTGGAATCTCACTAGTTAATCAGAGTTATATGATCTGCAATTTCTGGGTGGGGCGCTGTGACAAGGATCACATGCTAGGGTTATATAACCCCATTTTGACCCTGTCCGGAAGGATTCATCAAGACACACCTTGTCTCTGGAAGCATCCTTCCGGACCGTATGTTTATATGTGATTAGATTTTCAAACCTTATTAAACACTATCTCATATTTTCTTAAACCCTCACAATAATCTTCACCTTTTATTCAATTATTGTGTTTGGTCACACAATCAGTATGTTTTTTGAATATGTTTTTTGATACTGTCAACCTTATCATTATTCTAAAATGATTGTCTTCCATTATTTGATCCGTTTATTTAGTAATTAGTAATGAGTGTTGCCTGAAGATAGTGAAACTTAGGAAGAATAAGATTTAAGCGCAAGATGTGCAAATATAAGTATTAGGAGTGGAAAAACGGGTCCGATCTGCGGGACGCCTGCTTTGCCCGCATGTTTTTGTGGGACGAGCGAAGGTTTAAGGCTCACACCCTCTACAATGCTTGCCCACCCTGTTTTTAGTGGACTTTGCAAGCACGAGCGTTAACATGAATTTTTGCAATTTTTAGGCTTTAGGGGTATTGTTTGTGGACTTCTGCCTTATTGTTTGTGTATTGCCTTTTAAATCTTTTGAGTTGGTGTTTTCATTTGCCTTTTGTCTATCTGTGTTATAAATTACGGAATGTTCAATTTCAATTTGGGTGCTTATATATACTGGTTATATAATGGTCCCAACTTTATTTATTTATCATGATTCACAGTACAGTTCTGTTTCTTAATTAGAATATCTTTTGTTTAGGTTTTGCTGCGACGCTTCCAGATAACTCATAATCTTTCATTAGATGGTGTGCTTGACTTTTTAAACTCAAAGAATATGACCGAAGCTGGCCCTCTAGATTTGATTGATGATTATAACAGTGACATTGAAGAAGGTGTTGAAAAACAAACACGAGGGAACTTAGGACAAAATATGCCAGGATCTGTAGCTAACCGAGGAAGACCTATTATTCAAACAAAATGCCTTAGAATTGCACCTACTGGGAGGAGTTTTGTTGCAGCAACGACCGAGGGAGTTTTAGTTTATTCTGTTGATGAATCATTCATATTTGATCCAACTGACCTTGACATAGATGTCACACCAGAGGTACTATTTGTTTTGCAACAAGTTGTCAACTTTTTCACATATTTCATCTTGAAAGACTGGATTAATTCACTGAATAAAAGATTATTACAAAAATAATATTTTGTGGAAAACAATGATTTGAAATTAAGTAAATAACAATGTGTTCCACTACCATGCTATAAATATTTATATTTGCGTTTCCATAAGAATATATTTCTTCAACTTCTCAGTTCTCACCAACTTTTGGTAAAAGGTAGAATTTCTGCAGACATTTAACTTAAATTTCCTTTGTTCCACCTAGCTATATTAAATGATATTGTTTCATATTGTATCTTCTCTTTTGATATCATTGGTAACATTGACTTGCATTGTTCAACAGGCTGTTGATAAAGCGCTCGATGAAAATCAACCAAGTAGGGCATTAATCCTCAGCCTTCGCTTAAATGAAGATTCTTTCATTAAAAAATGTATTTTTGCCGTTAGTCCAGAAGATATTCCAGCAGTTGCCACATCAATCCCATACAGTTATCTTCAGCGATTAATTGAGGCACTTGCATCTCTTCTAGAAAATTGCCCACATTTGGAGTTCATACTTCGATGGTCTCAGGTATTCTTTAATTGCTTTATTAAAACAGAAAAACACATGTATAAAAAAAACAAAATTATTGTGTTTAAATGGTTTAGATTGGTCCAGTGGAGAAAACATGGAGAGAATCCATTCCCTATCACATCCAGTAGCTCTATAATTAATCTTTATCTTAATTGTGGCAGGAGCTCTGTAAAATCCATGCAAATTCTATTCAGCAGAACTCTAGAAGTTTGCTCCCATCATTAAAATCATTGCAGAAGTCAATTACCAGTATACATCAGGATCTTGCCGATACATGCTCCTCCAATGAATATATGCTGCGATATTTATGCTCTTCTAGTGCAAGTAAATAATTGAAGGCCACAATTTGCATGTTGGATTTTAGTAGGCTTTGCTCAGAAAACTTTGTCCACTTAGATTGTGTTAATTTAATATGGTAATGTTGAGCGCAATTGCATTGGAGCAAACTGGGAATCAAAAACGAGATTTGTTATAGTTTAGCCTCATTGCAAAACTAACTTCGTAGCATTTTTTAAAGGAATATATCCTCGAATGCCAATTTTGATCCTGGATGGCGTGGTGGCTTCCGTCAAGCTTGTTTCGTGGCCTAATTGAAATTCACAACCGAGACAGTTTGACTGTTACATACTCCAGTGACTTTTTTAATTTTAATGATTGCTCCTTATAGATTGCAGGGATTGAGGTTTCAGATATCCAGTATTGCATTTTGAATCATATATGTTAGGTAGGAACTGTTTGATGAAAAATGTTACAAGATGATGTTAGAAATTTTGCCCAAGTAATACATTTTGTTTTGTTCAATCTTTGATCTTCTGATGTATAAGTTATAAAAGGTTCAATGTTAGAAAATTTTGATTGATACATGTGATTAGTTTTGTTCCACTAATTTCAATTTAGGCCACAGCTTAATTTTTCACTTTTATGCATTTGTTTGTGTTAGATTTTTGAATATTGGCCATAATTCTAAAGTAAGCTAGTGTGAGCTTACTAAAAATCCCCACAATATATTATATAAAATTATATAAGTGGCTTCTTTCATAGTCTCTCAAGTTGCACCGTGGGTGATTTGAGAAGGATCACACACTATGAACTTGCTTCTAAGTTCTTCAAATTCAGAGAGAGGGGGTGTCTTGGTGAGTATATTAGCTCTTTGAGTCTGACCAGGTGCATGAGTGACCTTAAATTGCTTGTTGAGCACTTCTTCTCTAACAAAGAATAAGTCTAGTTCCATGTGTTTTATTTGTGCATGAAGGACATGGTTGTGAGTAAGAGAAATAATGCTCATATTATCACACAAGACAGTATGAATGGAGTAAAGGACAGAGAGTTCAGTTAGAAGAGACTTAGAAGAGACTGAACCCAAAACAATTTTGATGTGGCAAGAGTAAGACATGTTGTTACTTAGTCCACCAAGAAATCATATTAGGGCCTATGAACATACAAGTTTTTGAAGTTGACATTCTTTCATCAAGATCAGATCCTCAATCTGCATCACAATAGGCTAGCAAAGATACAATAGGATTGGTGATGGATTATAAACGAAGTCCCCATGTGAGAGTACCTTTTAGTTACCTAAGGATCCTTTTTACTGTAATGAGATTCAAGAGGTTGAAACATGAATTGGCATACTTTGTTCAATTATGTTTGGTCTTGTTATTGTGGGATACTTGATCGCGACTTTACGTGTCTATAAATCTGGTAACTGCAAGTGCACAGTCGTGTCGTGTAGTTTTAAAAGATATCGAATTCACAGGGACTATGAATCGATCTACCGTTATCTAAGGTTACTATGTAAAGCTAGGAGTAATAAAATTTCGATTGTTCCTAAGGAAAGTGATTGTGAGAAAATAAAGAATAATAATAAAAGACAGGTATCAGTATGTATTTCGTTTAACTAAAGGTAATCCAAAGGTCCATTGGCTTTCGCATAATTAAAATAAAAAATCTTTACTAATTCCATTGATTAAAAATCCTCGTCTCAAACTTTCGCTCTGTTGATTCAGACTACTATCCTAATCCTAATGTACGCTTTCGCCATCCCATCAGATTTTAGAAGAGCTTTTTGGAAACAATGTACTTAATAAAATGCCTATTTTACGAGGTTGTTATCTATTTAAATCTCCTAATCTCAAACTTTCGCTCTGTTGACTCGGAGCAAGCTAATAACCCTAACGTACGCTTTCGCCATCCCGCTCGAGTGTAAAAACAATTTTTGAAAATAAATAAGTTCCAATCAGTTTTAATACGCTTTCGTCATCCTTAAAACTAATGTCCTATGCCTACTATCTGGTTAAAGACCTCAAACTTTCGCTCTATTGATTTTAACCTTTGACCGTCCTAACCCCTCAAACTTTCGCTCTATTGGTTTTAAGACTTACTAATTAAATTAGACATACAAACAAAAAATAAGTGATAATTAATAAAACATGATTAAGCCAATTTATTTCGGATCCCTACGGTTAACTTACTTTACATACCGACACCTTTAGTAATTTAGCCAGACATATTAATACGATTAAACATGCATAAATCGGTTCGGTTCATAATAATAAGCATATTAAAAGGCATATAATATATCATGCAAACAAATATGAATAAGGCGGTAAATAAAAAACCTGAATTAAATAAATCTGAATTGAATTGAATCTTGAAGTACTCGAACTTCCACAACAGGTTGGCTGGATCGTTCTTCGGAATTTAAATGGCAGGAAATAAAAACAAGGAAATAAAACGATAAATCTAACGTAAGGCTAGATCTACGAAAAGTTCACAACAATTTCCAGTGTAGAAATCGTTGTGAGAAAATAAACGGTTGAATGAAAGCAGAATAAAGAAAAGCAGTTCGCGGTACAATTTCGGCAGCACTTCGTTGGCAGGAAATCGGACAGATTGAAGTGAAGTGGCTGGCTCTATTTATAGGGGAAGCTTTGCAGTTGCTTTGCGTGAAAAGAGGAGATTCTGCAGACTGGGACGTGGAGACGTGCGTCTCCGTTTCTTCAGGAAGACTTGAGACGTGCGTCTCAAGTGGAGAGTCTTTAGGGAGGTGGAGACGTGCGTCTCCCTTTTGCTGAGGTGGCAGAGACGTGCGTCTCTGCTTACTTGTGTGGCTTGGGCTGCTTTCCTTCGTGGGCTGGATTACTTCATTGGGTCTTTGGGTCTCTTTCAGCACACTTGGCCCTTAATTGCACTCCCTTTTTACTTCAGCACCCAATTTACGTCTTTTAGGCATAGATAAGGGTCGTTTTGGCTCCATTTCTTCTCTTTTTCACAATTCGGCATAATAAGAGTGTAAAACCTGAAACAAAGCAAATACACGCGTAATATCATAATAAATTAACATAATAAACGGAAAATGCTATAAATATCTATGGATTTTAAGCTAAATATACGATATAAAATCGTGTTATCAAATTCCCCCAGACTTGAACCTTTGCTTGTCCTCAAGCAATATAAGATAAAGATAAATGAAACACACTTCCACCACGTCGTTCGGTCATACTCAGCTACACAGTGTTCTTATTCGAAAATAATGATAATGATCCTAGCAATAGACTTATAGTAACAACACTAAACGACTCCCAGTTGTTAGAACAAGATTTGTTCTTATCAATTATCTTAGTTTTGATGATAACAATAATATGAATTTTGCTCAAGATAATATGGTACTCTAATCCAATGCAATTTCCCTTTCAGGAAATATATAAAGAGTACGCATAATTCAGCGCTCAGAAGATGTGTCTCAAATGGTTCAGCATGCAACATCAGAACATGGTCTGGCAAGACATCAGAAGATGGTCGAAGCAGAATCAGAACATGGGTCTATGGAAGCATCAGAAGAACATGAGATCAGAAGCACTGAAGATCAGAAGATGGTATCACGCTCAGAAGCACTTCAAGGTCAGAAGATCAGAAGATGCTGTGCACCAAGCTGTTTGACTCTGATGATATTCAAACGTCGTATTCACAAACATCAGATCAGAAGGAAGTACACGTGGCAGACTACGCTGACTGACAAAAGGAACGTTAAAGCTACTAAAGGCTACGTCAGTAGACACAGCGTGAACAAGGCTCGAGGTAGTTGACAAAAGCGTATAACATTAAATGCAAAGCTGTACGGAACACGCAAAGCATTAAATGCATTCAACGGTCATCTTCTCAACGCCTATAAATATGAAGTTCTGATGAGAAGCAAGGTTAACGATTCTCGCACAAAGACAATTCAAATTAACTTGCTGAAACGCTGTTCAAATCAAAAGCTCAGAATCTTCATCTTCATCAAAGCTCACTACATTGCTGTTGTAATATCTTAGTGAGATTAAGCTTAAATTGTAAGAGAAATATCACAGTTGTGATTATCGCTTTTAAGAAGCATTTGTAAACTCTTGAATAGATTACATTAAGTTGTAAGGAACTAGAGTGATCAGTTGATCAGTATACTCTAGGAAGTCTTAGCAGTTGGCTGAGCAGGAAGTCTTGGCAGTTGGCTGAGCAGGAAGTCTTGGCAGTTGGCTGAGCAGGAAGTCTTGGCAGTTGGCTGAGCAGAAAGTCTTAGGAGTGAACTAAGCCTAGAGTGATCGTGTTGATCAGTAGACTCTAGAAAAAGTCTTAGGAGTGAACTAAGCAGTTGTTCCTGGAGTGATCAGGTTGTGATCAGAAGACTCTGGAAGACTTAGTTGCGGCTAAGTGGAAAACCATTGTAATCCGTGCGATTAGTGGATTAAATCCTCAGTTGAGGTAAATCATCTCTGCGGGGGTGGACTGGAGTAGCTTCGTTAACAGCGAACCAGGATAAAAATATTTGTGCATTTATTTTTATCGTCCAAGATTTTAAGTCACACTTATTCAATCCCCCCCTTTCTAAGTGTTTTTCTATCCTTCAATTGGCATCAGAGCGCCGGTTCTAAGGTGCAAGCACTTAACCGTGTTTAGAAAAGATTCAGGAAGAGAAAAACGCTTCATTTAAAAGATGGTTGATGAAAGTGAAAGGACTATACCTACACCTGCATCTACATCTGGCTCTGCTGAGCAATACAACGGTAACAATGGTTATACTAGACCGCCGGTATTTGATGGTGAAAACTTTGAATACTGGAAAGATAAACTGGAAAGTTACTTTCTGGGTCTAGATGGTGATCTATGGGATCTTCTGATGGATGGTTACAAACATCCTGTAAATGCCAGAGGCGTAAAGCTGTCAAGGCAAGAAATGAATGATGACCAAAAGAAGCTTTTCAGGAATCATCATAAATGTAGAACTGTTTTGCTGAATGCTATCTCTCATGCTGAGTATGAGAAGATATCTAACAGGGAAACGGCCTATGACATATATGAGTCCTTGAAAATGACTCATGAAGGAAATGCTCAAGTCAAGGAGACAAAAGCTCTTGCCTTAATCCAGAAGTATGAAGCCTTCAAGATGGAGGATGATGAAGACATTGAAAAGATGTTTTCGAGATTTCAAACTCTTACTGCTGGATTGAGAGTTCTTGACAAAGGATACACCAAGGCTGATCATGTGAAGAAGATCATCAGAAGCTTACCCAGAAGATGGGGTCCTATGGTGACTGCATTCAAGATTGCGAAGAATCTGAATGAAGTTTCTCTGGAAGAGCTTATCAGTGCCTTGAGAAGTCATGAGATTGAGCTGGACGCAAATGAGCCTCAAAAGAAAGGTAAGTCTATTGCATTAAAATCAAATATCAAGAAATGCACTAACGCTTTTCAGGCCAGAGAAGAAGATCCTGAAGAATCAGAATCTGAAGAAGAAGATGAACTGTCCATGATTTCCAGAAGGCTAAATCAACTCTGGAAGACCAAGCAAAGGAAGTTCAGAGGCTTCAGAAGTTCAAGGAAATTTGAACGTGGAGAATCTTCTGATGAAAGAAGATTTGACAAGAAGAAGGTCATGTGCTATGAATGCAATGAGCCTGGACACTACAAGAATGAATGTCCAAATCTTCAAAAGGAAAGTCCCAAGAAAAAGTTTCATAAGAAGAAAGGTCTTATGGCAACCTGGGATGAGTCAGAAGATGATTCAGAAGATGAGCAGGCCAACTGTGCGCTGATGGCGACAGAAGATGACGGATCAGAATCTACATCAGAATCAGATTCTGAAGAGGTATTTTCTGAACTTACTAGAGATGAGTTAGTTTCCGGTCTAACTGAACTTCTGGAACTCAAGTCTCAGATTAGTCTCAAATACAAAAAGCTGAAAAAGCAATTTGAATTTGAAACAAAGAAGCTTGAGTTGGAGAATTCTGAATTAAAAGAAAAACTTTTAAAATTATCCAATAATGTTGGATCTCCTTCTGATTCAGAAAAATCCACTCCCAGTCTAAACCATATTCTGAAAGAATATGATTTAAGTTTCAGGAAGTTCTTATCTAGAAGTATTGGCAGAAGTCAGCTAGCTTCTATGATATATGCTGTGTCTGGAAACAAAAGAGTTGGCATTGGTTATGAGGGTGAAACCCCATACAAACTTGAACCTGTTGATGAAATGAAAATCACATACAAGCCATTGTATGATCAGTTCAAGTATGGCCACTCTCATGATATTAGGCACACTTCACATGCACAAAGTTTTCACATTACACACACTAAGAAGCATGTGACACAACCTAGGAAATATCATGAAACTCACATTAAGAATTATCATGCTGTTCCTCCTATTGCTTATAATGTTAAATCCAAGTTCAATCAGAACTTGAGAAAATCTAACAAGAAAGGACCCAAGAAGATGTGGGTACCAAAGAAAAAGATTATTTCTTTTGCAGATTCTCTTGATAACAAAGAAGACAACATTCAACATGACTTGACACCTGGATTCAAGTTGGTCTCAACACTTGAAGGGAAGAAAGATTGTCTTTCAAGTTCCGGTTCTTAAATCTGTTGAAGAAACTCTGTTTGTAGGATTTCAGAAAAGAAAGTTTATTAGTCTTGGAACCATCTGTTTTTGTTTGTCTCTAAAGCATTGATGTTTCATTCTTGATGCTACAGAATATACAACATTGAAACATTGATTGTGGACAAATCAATAAACATCTGTTTTGATGATAAACTTATTTCTGATGAAACAAAGAGCTTAAGAATTTCTGCAGATACAGTTTTGTCTTATCAGAAGCTGCAGAACAAAGAAGTAAACCTCCAGAAGCTGTGTATATCAGAAGTAATGGATCAGAAGATCATTCAGTCTTATATCAGCACACTTCAGAAGGAGTATTTCCAGAAGAGAAACTTGATCAACTCAGAAGCAGTGATCAGAATCTGAAGGCGTAAAGTCTATTCTTAATACAGCTGTCATCTATTATCTGATGATGAACACGTGTCTGTACGGTTTGTACAAAGCGTGCAGTTGAAAAGACGCCGACCTAGGTAACTGTATTAAATCATTTCATTTACTGTGTTCTCTCTCTCCTAATGTCATTTCTCATTAAATGCATAATGATTTCTTTTTAAATCTTTTAAATAACCCGCTTCATTTTCATTCCCATTTTTTTCTCTCTTTCTCTCTCTCTTTTGTGCATTCACCTAGTTGCATCCCTCTTCAAACCCTAGTTCTTGATTTGATCGGAAAGCATTATCATAATGAATCCATCTTCTCGTTCATCAATCTCTAAAGAAAGAATCACTTCCACACAGAACCGTTTAAGCAAAAATGATGCTCCATTGAAAACTTGCTTAATACCTACGAAAGAACTGGAAGTTCTTTGTGAATCGGCTGTGGATATCAACAACCTCAAAGCAAATGGCTTTCAGTGTGATGCAAGAATCTTTGAGCAAGGATGGTCTAAATATCTTGATAGATTGGTTGGTCCAATTTATCCTGAACTGGTAAAGGAGTTTTGGGTACATGCAACAGTTACTCCTACTGCCATTCTTTCCTTCGTGCTAGGGCATGAAGTGATCATCACTGAGAAACTCATCAGAAAGCTGTACAGTCTCAATGATGAAGAAGGCTGGGCCGAGTTTCAACCACATACAGTTGACTGGGCTCTAGTTGGAAAACAAATCTCTACAGCCGTTGGAGTTGATTCTCACTTCACAGGCAACTTAAAGCCTTTTTATAAAGTATGGGCTGAGATTATTCTGGGTTCTCTTCACCATAGAAAAAAGATGCGCTGCTCCTCCTACATCAGTCCGACTCACAAGTATACTCTCTCCTGCATTGGCAAAAAGATAGAGATCAACATCTCCCATATTCTATTTGAGAATCTGAAAACCTCTATCTTTGAGTCAAGAGAAGATGAAAGGGCGAAGTATCCTCATATTCCAAGAACAACCATTCCTTTCGGAAGGATGATTTCAGACATTCTGATTGAAAGCAAAGTGGTGGACTCCATCAGAAATCGTAATGCCTCGCATTTTCTTGGAGTAACTCAAGGTCCCATCTTCAATGGTGTTGATCTGTTCGGACTGGAAGTCATTAAGAATGTACCTGCTATGTGCACGAGCTTTCCTGACATTCTGACTAGAAGAATTGCTGTTGAAGGGTTCATCTCTCTGTTTCATAAAGAACTTGATCAAGTTGTCAAGTTTTACTTGGAAGACTGCGTGAGGAAGCAATCAGATGTTGATCCTGCTTGGATCCGTGGAAGAGTACTTCCGTCTAAAGAGGATATTCTGAAGAAGGATAAGAAGGAACGACAGGCAAGGTTAAAAAGAAAGGCTGAAGAAGATGAGGCTGAAAGAGCCAAGAAGTTGAGGGTCACCTATGATCCTGACAAGGTGGACTCTAAAGAACGAAGAGATAAAAGAATCAGAGATTCCTTTCGCAGAACCAGATCTTCTTCTTCTTCTTCTGTACAAATCTCCAGAAATGTCCTTACTCCACCTCCTTCTGTCCCTAAACCATCTTTCCAATCACCTCCATCTGAACCAAAAGTAAACTTCACTTTACAAAATCCTTCTCCATCATCCTTCTCCTCTCCCATTCTAAACCCCACACCGTTGAGCATTCTTCCTCCATCACCGCATTTCCCCTCTCCAATTCCCTTTACAAATACTCCAACCTCCTCAATCATTCTCTCAGATATCCCCTCTTCCTCAACCACCGCACCTCCACCTTCTATATCCCATCCATTACCTACCAGAAAATCACAACCCTACTGTCTTCTCTATCCTGACTACAAATTCACCTTCAATCCGCCTGAACCTGAACCTTCTACATACCTGGAACTCTTCAGACATGAGGTGATTAGCAGTCTAGACCTTCTGAAGGATGCATTCCTAAATGGTCTGGATGATGTTTCTACAAGAAATCTCTGGAGAAGATTTCGCAAGGATTTTCAAGTAGAAGCAATGGGAGTTCAGAAAAGACTAGTGGCTGCTGCCCCTGGTTACCCTGGTTACCTTCTGGAGGAAGATAATGGTATATACTATCATCCTCTCAGAAATTGTGTTGCTGCTGAGGAGAAGCCCTTTGTGGATGAGATGGCACAGTTGAGACTGGCTGCTGCAATGGAAGCAAACCCATGCAGGGACATGGTTATCTGGATTCCTGAGTATCCTGTTCTGCTTGGAGACTTCAAAACCTTATTTGACTTTCTGAGGGAAAACCCGTCTGTGAAAGACCCAAGCTTGGTCATTCCAGAAGTTGTTGATCCACCAGTAGTTGAAGGTCCTTCTGCTCCCAGGAATTTAGCTGCCATTCTTCAGGCTCTAGAGAATGGAGACTCTGAAATTCCTGCTGCAGAGTATGAAGATGCTTCTATGCAAGAAGCAGATGCTGAAGATCATGTTGCTAAATCAGACCCTGTTGAGGATATCCCAGCAAATGATACTTCTATGGAAGCTACAGATCAAGTTGCCATTCCTGTGGTTGAAAGTGGTGAAACTTCTCTTGATGAACCTTCTCGTCTCGCAAGGACTCTAGAAGAAATTCAGAGGAGACAGGATGAGCAAAGCTCACTCAATGAGAAGTATGATGCTTTCATTGAGAGGCAAGAAGGACACAACAATGATGTCAAACAGATGCTGGCCAAGATCTTGTCAAGACTAGGGCCATCTTAGATTGAGTCTATGTTGTTTCTTTCTTTTCTTTGCATCTGTTCTGTTTCTGTGCATCTGATCTTTTCACTTTGAACTTTTGTACCCATTGTTTGAACCTGAATGAAATCATCTTCTTCCTCCATATGTTCTGTTTTATACATCTGAATCGTTTTAAATATTCTTTTTGATGTTATGACAAAAAGGGGGAGAAAGATAAATGATAAATGATTTGATTAAATCTATCAGTTGCTGGGTAAAGGCTCCCACACATTCACTAACAAGAACTGCAAGTTCTATATGGTTTAAGTGTTTTGCAGGTACAGAGAAGTGAAGAAAATCTTCAAAGCAAACACTAGAAGCAAAACCATGGAAACTGAAGCAAGCTGAGTGCTATCAAGCTTCAGAAATCAGAAGCAAGAAAGAAGAATGAATCAGAAGCACTAATAATAGAATTTGAATATCATTGTCTATCCTGTTCTGACAAAATTCTATTTGCCCTGATACATATAATGTTATGGCTCTGATACATTATTTGCTCTGATACATGTTTTTAGCCTAAAATGCTCTGATACATTTGGCTCTGATACATATCATGTATTTGAATATACATTTTATGTTCTAACTCGTTCATGCTGACTTTTGTCGTTTAGTTTTTGTTCTGTAACATTTCAGGATGTAGAGATGCTCAGATGATGCTCTGGTACATTCAACAATGTTCTGATACAAATCTAGCATGAAGTGATGTTGGTAGACATTCAAAGTTCTGAAGCTATCCGAGGGAAGCAGAAATCAGAAGATGTGAATGTTCTAAAAGATCCAGAAATTCAAGTTCTGAAGCTGTCCTGAATGGAAGCAGAAGTCAGAAGCTGTGAATGTTCTGAAGATCAAAGAAATTCAAGTTCTGAAGCTGTCCAATGGAAGCAGAAGTCAGAAGCTATGAATTCTCTGAAGGCAGAAGCTTATATGATCGTCTCTACCGAAATAATCAGGGAAGTCTTTTATCAAAGTTCTTCGAGTATTTATTTCAGGGGGAGATTATTTATCTCAGGGGGAGATTGTTAATCTCAGGGGGAGACATATTCATATGCTTATGCTATAGCTGTGTAATTTGTCTTTTGCCGTCTACTCTTTCTGATCGCAAATTCATATCATTTATATATGTTTTTGTCATCATCAAAAAGGGGGAGATTGTTAGAACAAGATTTGTTCTTATCAATTATCTTAGTTTTGATGATAACAATAATATGAATTTTGCTCAAGATAATATGGTACTCTAATCCAATGCAATTTCCCTTTCAGGAAATATATAAAGAGTACGCATAATTCAGCGCTCAGAAGATGTGTCTCAAATGGTTCAGCATGCAACATCAGAACATGGTCTGGCAAGACATCAGAAGATGGTCGAAGCAGAATCAGAACATGGGTCTATGGAAGCATCAGAAGAACATGAGATCAGAAGCACTGAAGATCAGAAGATGGTATCACGCTCAGAAGCACTTCAAGGTCAGAAGATCAGAAGATGCTGTGCACCAAGCTGTTTGACTCTGATGATATTCAAACGTCGTATTCACAAACATCAGATCAGAAGGAAGTACACGTGGCAGACTACGCTGACTGACAAAAGGAACGTTAAAGCTACTAAAGGCTACGTCAGTAGACACAGCGTGAACAAGGCTCGAGGTAGTTGACAAAAGCGTATAACATTAAATGCAAAGCTGTACGGAACACGCAAAGCATTAAATGCATTCAACGGTCATCTTCTCAACGCCTATAAATATGAAGTTCTGATGAGAAGCAAGGTTAACGATTCTCGCACAAAGACAATTCAAATTAACTTGCTGAAACGCTGTTCAAATCAAAAGCTCAGAATCTTCATCTTCATCAAAGCTCACTACATTGCTGTTGTAATATCTTAGTGAGATTAAGCTTAAATTGTAAGAGAAATATCACAGTTGTGATTATCGCTTTTAAGAAGCATTTGTAAACTCTTGAATAGATTACATTAAGTTGTAAGGAACTAGAGTGATCAGTTGATCAGTATACTCTAGGAAGTCTTAGCAGTTGGCTGAGCAGGAAGTCTTGGCAGTTGGCTGAGCAGGAAGTCTTGGCAGTTGGCTGAGCAGGAAGTCTTGGCAGTTGGCTGAGCAGAAAGTCTTAGGAGTGAACTAAGCCTAGAGTGATCGTGTTGATCAGTAGACTCTAGAAAAAGTCTTAGGAGTGAACTAAGCAGTTGTTCCTGGAGTGATCAGGTTGTGATCAGAAGACTCTGGAAGACTTAGTTGCGGCTAAGTGGAAAACCATTGTAATCCGTGCGATTAGTGGATTAAATCCTCAGTTGAGGTAAATCATCTCTGCGGGGGTGGACTGGAGTAGCTTCGTTAACAGCGAACCAGGATAAAAATATTTGTGCATTTATTTTTATCGTCCAAGATTTTAAGTCACACTTATTCAATCCCCCCCCTTTCTAAGTGTTTTTCTATCCTTCACCAGTATGCATACCAATCCGAATCATGCCATTATAGCTCGACCTTTTTGACTCGTCATCATGTTTCACCCTTTTCATTCGCGCGCAATCACATTAAGCCCATTATCTTGACACGCACATAGCAGAGTAGTCGGTTAGTGACTATGATCCTTCTCGTGGAGTTCTGGCACAATAGGTGGTATACTCCTTAGCATTCACTTGTAGATTGTGGGGAATCGGACAATAGTCCTTCCTACCAAGTTCAGTACCAGATGACTTCTGAACCAATCGACAGTGAGTTTTTAAATTCTTTGTATTTGAGATTTGCGACCGTTAGGTTAAATGATCTTGTGAGGATCACCTTACTTAGTAGACACATTTCTTCTTATGGTTAAGCACATAATTATTATTATGAGGATCATACACTTATATTCATCGACTCTCTGCGTAGTTTGTATCTAAGACGGTGCCGACTGCTAGAATAAACTACTAAGGGTTATTTCAAAACTTAAAGTCGATGGTTTTGGTATAACGGGTATTCAAATCGGTTACGCATACTCGGGGGTTTTAGAGTGTTGGGACAATAAGGATATTGACTATATTCAGTTTCAATGCGTTGAGTGTTTGAGTAGCTTTGTATTTCTCGAACGTGTGGGGTTTGCGTTTATCGTTTAGGAGCAAAAATTTTGTTATGGCTCAAGAAAATGGAAGAAATTGAAATAACTACGGAATTATACATATAAGACTTAAATTCCATAAAAATTCTTTTATTGAATTAGAAAAGCATTACAAGGAAGGGAAATAACTGAAGGGAAAAATAAGACTAAAGGAAATAGAAATGGGAAAGATAAAACTAAAGGAAATAGAAGTAATACGACTCCCCCAGACTTAGATGATGCAATGTCCTCAGTGCATAAGAACTACTCCTCATTGTTGCGGTTGCGAGAACTGCTCGCGCCTCTTGTACGAACACGGCGACGTCTATCAGGAGAGTCATTCACACGAATGTCAAGATCATGCAAATATGTAGCAATTTCAGCGTATTGACTTTCGTTCCTAATAGCATAGTCACGGTGCTCCTGTTGCATCTCTCGGATGAGCCTAATTGTTTCAGTTTGGTTTGTCTGCATAGCTTGAACGAGTTGATCTTGTCGTTGAATAGCAGCATACATGGCTTCAAGAGTGATAGGCGGAGGGTTGTTTGGAGGAGGTTGGTTGACATCAGCTTGCCCTTGGTTGAGTTCTTCTTCATTTGCATCCATAGGTTCATTAGGATGTTCTTGTTGGTCATCTTGAGGGTTGTCTTCAATAAGCCTCCAACGTTGAACATAACGGATGTTGATTCTTTCAGGGCATGGAAGGATGACATAAGGAATAGGAACTTTGTTGACGACCAAAGTGTATCGGCCATCATGGCGGGGTGAAACCAAGTGGGAGTCACGGCAGTAGGTGAGATCGAGTGACTGAGCGGGCTTCATGAGATGTGAGAGTGAGAGGAGCTCGTCACCAAGACCTAAAGCACAGGCCAAGGTAGTAATAATGCCTCCAAGCAAGAATGGATTTGTAGCGGGGGCGTTGACTAAACCTTGGATGTGTTGGAACATAAACGGTGCGGCATTGAAACGGATATTGTTAAGCGCACAGTAAAGGAAAAATAATTCATTTTGGTTTACCTTGTGGTTGTTAGATCTCGCAAAAATAGTATGCCCCAAAACACGTTGAAAATAACGTATAGCGGGGTTTTGAATGTGAGAAGCATGGAGAGCTCTCCAACCGGTAGGATTTTCTCCAGTGAGATGGAACCAAAATTCAAAAGCGAGTTTGTAATACGGTGAACTGACTTTTTAATAATCGGAATGTCGCGGTAAGCAAGAGTCGCCACCGACTTTTATTTTATCCAAACAAATTCAGAAAGGCAAAAAGAAACAGAAAAAAAACCTTTTAAGAAAACTGAGTTCGGGGGGTAATTTATGCAAAGGGAAGGTGTAAGGCACCCTTTGCATCCATGGTTTTCCATGGGCTCTTAATTGCTTTGCTTGCTCGTTTGTTTAGAAAAAGTAGATGAAAGAGATAGGGACTTTAGCTCGCAAATGAGCGTTGCCCTTTTGAAAAATTATGAGAAATAATATAATAAAAAGGTTTGAGCATTGCAAGGCAATTAGGGGCAATTACCTTAAACTCAGATGATAGGTCTCTTTTTAGCCTTTCAGAATGAAAGGGTCTATCCTTGCCATAAGAGGGCAGGAAGCCTTTCGTTTGGAGGTTGAAGGGTCATCGAAGCATCCTTTGCCATAAGACTGTCCCATGCCATAGAGGGGCAGGTAGTCTAAGGCAAGGATCAGAATAAGCCATTTTTGTTAGGCAACCAGAAGATACCTCAGCCTTTTTTCGTGGGCAACTTCCGAGGGTCGAGGTCATATTGTGTATCGAAGGCAACATCATTAGGGTCGTGACCTTTTTATCGAGGCAACATGGCTGAGGTATCTTCGAATTCGAGGGACGTGGCTTATTCTGCAAAAACACAAAGGCAACAGGCAACAAGGCAACAGGCAACATAGAGGGTTACCCTAAAAGCGTGCGTGTGTGCATCAATCACGTGATTCAATTCAAAATATATTATCTTGTAATTAATTATTCTAGTCAGTTTAAGGTTGCCACTCCCTATTTTACTAACCACGCAGTATATAAAGCAATAAAGGGAAGGGGGAAGATGAAACCAGCGGAGGAGAGGGGAATTGTAACCAGCGGATCCCTTAATAGGGTTTGGCATAAGTAATAATAAAATAAAAAAGAAGAAAATATTTAGGGTTACCGATGACGTAGCTTTGGCAATTGATAAACCTGACAAGAAAGAAGAAACGGAAAATTGAAGGTGAGTGCATAATCGGTTCGAGGGCAGACTTCATTAATTAAAAAATAAAATAATGAAATAAAGGTAAAACAGAGAGAATGTACTTAGCTTTGGTGTTTGCCTGACAGGGTTGAGGGCAAGGGTTTGTCAGAAACATTGATTCTGATCATTAGAACAGACAAGGAAACGGACAAGGCGTGAGTGTATTATTAATTCGAAGATAATCAGGGTTAACGTAAATAAAATGAAAGAGAAATAAACTAATAATGAATAAATAGGGAATACTTAGCTTCGATTCGAATTTGATCTGATATGGTTGTTAGGCGCCTTTAGGATTGACCCTGAAACAAGGCAGAAAATAGGTGAAGGCAAGGCAAACCCTAACCACAAATGAATTAAAAGAATAAGATTAAATAAAGCAGCACACTTATCTTCGAGGTTTGTTGAAGGCGCGCACTCGAGGCGAATTATATTGCTAACCCTGATAACAAGAAAATCAAATGAAATCAGTGTATGGCTTATTCTTCATAAACCCTAATTAGGGTACGAAGTTGCAAAAAAGGAGAATAAATAATTTAATTAATTATTGGTCTAACGACCTAATTAATTAAATCGAGTCGAAAATTAAAATCGGATGCGAAATATATTTTTTGGAAATCTTTAGAATATTAGTGAATTAAATAAGGATTTTAGTATAAAAATAAGTGTTTTTTAATACTAATAATATAAGTATTAATGATTTAAAAAAACAAACAATAAATATTAAAAATATTTTTTATAAAATTAGTTATTAGTTTTTTATAAACTTAAAAAGAAATAAAAAGGAATTAAAAACAAAATAGATATATATATAAATAAACAAAATAATATGTTGCATAATTAAAAATAAAAAAAATTGCAAAAATACTTAGCTGGGATCAGGTGTGACAGGCGAGTGAGGCGTATGGTAGATCTGCAGCTTCAGGAGCGTTAGATTGACCTAGGGCATGATCAGATGGCTTTGGGAATGATGGCATACGATATGGTGGTACGTCTTAACGCACCGGATCCCAGGGACTTCTAAAACACGCGCGCGCCAAAAAAATTTGAAGCTGGCCAATCGTATGATGACACCGCATCATCTTCTCCCCCCAAATCTGCAACAACCTTTTTACACCGCTTCTGCTGATGCGCTATAATAGGTCCATGCCTTTTACACCTGTGAAAAATAGCGAACAGCAAAAACACGCAAAGAAATTTTTCGCGAGGATCTCAATGAGTTCGTACGAGCCTTGCGAACCTGGTTATGGCATCAATTTTGCCAAATAATACCTGTATTCAAAAGCCCTAAAAAGCTTTGGAAAGCCCTATTATGGTATCTCTTACAAAACAGCGTAATAACTTGAATAACTTTCCAGAATCGATCATTACATAATACTAAACACAAATATGTGAATTAAAATCACGGACGATGCATGAATGATGCGAATCGAAAGAGTTTGAAGTGATGCAAACCGTGGCTTGATGGGGGTGAATCTGGGCTCGTTGATCAAGGATGAAGACCTGGATAGATTCTAAACACCTTTAGGAACCTGTTTGAATCGATGAAACACCTTGAATTTGCTTGTATCTTTGAATCCGAATTTGACTTGTTCTTGAGCTTTGAAGAATGGAATTAGGGTTCTTGAAAGCCAAATTTTTTGTCCCTGATACTCTGCTATCCTTATGCCTTTATAGGGGAATATATTAGGGTTATCAAAATAGAAAGAATCCTCTTGAATCTTTGATTTGGAATCATGCAAATTTGATTGAAAAATCTTTGTAAAAGCTTCCAAATTTGGCCAATAATGACCCAATCTCCTTTAATTCTGATTTGCACGAATTTGATTTGCTTTGGAGTGTATATTGATTGAATTTTTGGCTCATAATTGAAGAGAAAAATCATATATCTTATTTTTATTATTTTTATGATTAAATTATAATTTTTAATAAATAAAAACCATAAATATCAATAAAAATAGTAAAAATATAAGAATATATATTTTAGGACGTGCATGGGCCTAAGATGAAGTTTGGATGAAGAAAATATAGGCCCATTTAGAAATTTTGAAGTTTTGGACCTTTTTCTTTCACACTTTTTCCCAAAAATAGTCCAACTTTGACAAGGTGTATCTCCCTCAATTCTTGAGGTATGGAAGTGTTCTAGGACATTTTGGAAACCTTAGAGAGTCCTTTATCCAATGCCTTTGGTCCCCTATCAAAATCATTTTTCATTCTCATTTTATAAGCTTTTGAAAAAAAATGTCTTTTTGTTGACTTTTGAAAAGGACCTGTAATGTATGAGGCCATAATTCTTAAACCATTGACCTGTGAGCCTTGATTCTTGGACCATTGGATAGAGGAATGAATTCCCTTCAAAATGAGCTTTGGTGGGAATTTTTCTGATCAAGTATGAATATTTGGTGGTTTTTTCAAAGTTCGGTTGACTTTTTCAGTTCATGCCTAAAATAGTAACTCTTGACTTTTGACTTCTCTGATCTTTTCTTGCATCATCATGATCAACCCTTGATCAAATGATGATTTTAGGGTTAAGAGGATATTGTTAACCAAATATCTTGAACTTTGACTGTATTTTTGGCTTGAAATGACTGTTTTGCCCTTGAGAGTCGACTGTTGACCTAATCATGATTTGAGGGACCAACTTGTTCTGTTTGACTTGAAACTTTATATGGAGATACTTTGGGATATTAGGGACCTTATTGAACCACCTTGAGCCCTTGATTCAATGATTTTCCCTTGAATTAGTCAAACCCTAGTTTAGAGTTTCTGTGTAGGAGACTGTGTTTTGGAGCTTTGTGTTTTTGAATAGCATGGGCAAATTTTGGGGTATGACAGCTGCCCCTGTTCAATTATCTTAAACCTGAAGATGTAGAGTGGTTTGCGCGCCAGTCGGTATCTGAAGGTGGAAGATGATTGAACATAAGAATACCAAGAAATTTGCCCTATTTGAAGTAGGGACTTTTGTCGGAGATGGGCTTGTGGATGCCATCTTGGTAGTTGAATTTTGCGCGTTGATCGTGTCATTACCGTTCGTAGTAAATGAATTAGATCCTTGGGAATTGATCGTGTCAGTATCGTTCGTGATACTTGAATTTGACCTTGGAAAGATGATCGTGTCTACATCGTTTGTGATGATAGAATTAGATCTGAGGAGATAATCGTGTCTTCATCGTTCGTGATGATAGAATTAGATTCTCTTGTCGTGTAAGCACCGTTCGTAGTGACTGAATTAGATTGGGAAGGCCAGTGATCGTGTCCACACCGTTCGTGATGATAGAATTAGACCTCTGATAGCTTGATCGTGTCAGTACCGTTCGTAGTAACCGAATTAGATCTTCGAGCATTGACCGTGTCAGTACCGTTCGTAGTAACTGAATTAGATCTTTGTTGGTCATTGATCGTGTCTACACCGTTCGTGATGATAGAATTAGATCTCTGAGCGTTGACTGTGTCAGTACCGTTCGTAGTAACTGAATTAGATCTTTTGTCGTGTCAGTACTGTTCGTAGTAGCTGATTTAGACTTTGAAAGTGATCGTGTCATTACCGTTCGTGGTAAATGAATTAGATCTTCGAGCGTTGATCGTGTCAGTACCATTCGTAGTAGCTGAATTAGATCTTGGAAAGTTGGAGATTTCGTTCATTTGTCGGTACCTGTATTCTGAAAAAGGTAAGGTTAATCTTTATGCAATGTCATGATGCATGGGTTATGTAATGAATCCCTCAAAATAAATGAGAGCTTTTGCATGTTATGTATGAGTTCATTATGAGGTAATGTATGCAGTGTATGGATATGTTTATGACATATGATATGTGAATATGATTTATGTTGTCTTTGATTAAGAAAGTAGATCTTTATGTCCTTGTAATTGTACTGTCTGATCTTGTCTTGAAGGTGCTCAGCTGGGAATTTATGATTTCTGCTTGGAGATGATCAGTGACTTGATGTTCCCTGATTGGTGATAAAGATATTGATAAATCATGTTGGAGGAGAGCGACAGTGTTGAAGATGTAAACTCTGTTGAGCAGCCATGTCTCTATCGGGAGCGTTTGAAGATATCTTCTTAATGATTATTCTGTGGGGATATGATCTTGTGAACCCGACTTTGTGGGGAGACATGGGTGAAAGTTGCCCCCAGTATTATAGTAACTACTGCTTGATTTAGGACACGCCACTGAGTATTGATCAAGATGTTGAACTGGACTTGCATAGATTTGCCCCAGTTAGCAGGAACTTTGAAGAGATTCACCTCACGAGGACTTTATGAAGTGTATATTGTATGTGACATGCCCCTAGTAATCGTAAACTTAGGATGATGCCCCTGACTGTTTGGATTTTGAGAGATTCTTGGAATCTTGACTTGATTGCCCCAGATGGATTGGGAAAGACGTGTCATGCCCCTTGTATACGTAGGAGACATTGCTTCTTGGAGTAATATTGTCTGTCGGGATAACTTTCAGTCATTAGTTGTACCCTGTGCAAGTTCTTTCTGATGCTAACATTTGAAATTATGTAGCAGAATATGTTTAATAATGAATTCATGAGATGCAATGCATACGTCTGTCTTGAGTTTTTGAAAAACATTAAAACTGGAGATGTAAAAGCATGATATTTGTAAAAACATGATATTTGTAACAACGTGATATTTGTAAAACATGATATATCAACTCGACATTTGTGGTAAACCTTAAGGAGTCAGGATATCTTTTTGGTAACAGTATGCTTTCGAACTAACCATGCTTCAATTAGGACTTTCAAGGGTTGTAACGTGGTTTGGTTCACGGTTTAAGAAACAAAGGATAATGGCTCAAAATTTATTTATACCCATCCCCTTCTTCGTGATGTTCTTCAGTCCTAAGCTCAGTTAATTCAACTTATGCATTCAGGTTCCAAGAGACTTTTGGATTTGCACCTTTGATAATGACGATGGTTCACAAGCAAAGAGAACTTTTGAGATGACAGTCGCTTCTTCCTTTTGGTAGTCACAACATTGTGTTGTTCAGGAATTTGTTGACTTCTTTTTTCATCTTTTTGATATCCCTAACTTTTGCCTGAACTGTCTTTTTTGAGCTTACAGTCAGCGGGATGCCTTGATTTTTGCCTAAGTCACCTTTTTGATTTTTGACTTAGCAGGCTTTTTTGTATATGTTTTTTCCATCATTTTTTTTTGTGAAAGATATTGACTGCCTTGCTTAATGTTTGATGAACCATTATTGGTTTTGATTAACATCTCCAACACTTCTTTGATGTGTGCGGATGAACGCTTGTGATTAAAATCTTTGTTGAAAGGTGTATTGAGTGATTCTCTTAAAATAGAATGCACAGCCAAATTAACCGAGAACTACCCTGCCCCAGGTTACGATCGAGGGTTTTGAATTAGTACAAGAAAGAAACTTCTACTTCTTAGGCTCAAAGGGGTTGACAAGGGATTAACATCCTTATATCTCCACTGTTTAAGAGTTGAAACAATGCCTGTACATCATCAGCATAGTCTGTTCAAAAGCATACTATATGAGGTTGCGGTATCGTTTTCGTCATCCTCCCTCAAAAGGTATACAACTTTAGCAGGAGTTGAGTATCACAAAAACATATGCAGAATAAAGACATAATTTAAAATGAGTGATAACGAAATAATTTATTCAAGACAAACATATGCAATGCACTGATAATGATTATTAAAACAGATAATACTATCATAATTTGAATGTTTAAACAAACAGAATAGAAATTGCAAATGAAAGTAAATCTAATGATCCAAAAGTTCATCCGTCTAGGCGTCAATCAGTATTGTCATGACTAGGCATAGGAGCGGTGATCACCCCAGGAGTTTCAGAAGGGTTGAATTTGATTTCTCCCTCATTAATCCAATCTTGAATCTTATTCTTCAATGTCCAGCAATTGTTTGTGTAATGTCCAGGACTGTTGGAATGGTATGCGCACTTCGCATTGAGCTTATAGTGGGGGTGTTAGAATTTGTTGGCTCGATTGCCCTGAGCGTCTGGATCATATGAGTGAATTGATTTTTGTGACTCAGTTGTCGTGATTCCATTATCGTGACTCAGTTGTCGTGACTCAGTTGTCATGATTCCATTATCGTGACTCAGTTATCGTGACTTCATTGTCGTGGTCTTTTCTGATTTGAGTGTCATGATTAAATTTTTAATGGCACGCTTCAATGGTCCACCATCCTTTACACCATAACCAGGATTGTTCGAATAATAAGCGCATCTCGCATTGTAATTGTACCCCAAGAACAGGAGTGCCTTTAATTCTTCTTGCCCCTGGACAAGTTCAAGATCAAATCTTGAAACTGGGCATTCTGAGCTTGAAGGTCTTTGACTGATTGCTCGAGATTCATGATGCTGAAATAAACAGCGAGGAGGTGAGAAACCTGTGGTGGAAACCTGTGATGCAATGTTATGAATGCAGATGCAATTATTTTCAAGGATCTCTGGAAATTTAGTTAGCAACGTAAAAAATGATTTGGTCGCTTCTTCGTTTGAAGAAATCTGATTTTTGGATGTTCTTCTATGGGAATCAAGCTCACCATATCCAGTGAGTCATAGCCTCTGATTTGGGATACTTCTGAATTTCAAGATACATGGCCAGAGGAAAGTAAATCCTCTTGCCCCTTGCTAGGTACTGAGTCCTTGAATTGGAAGGTGTGTGGCCAGAGGAAAGTAAATCCTCTTGCCCCTAGATAGGAATTCAGTCCTTGATAAGAGTACCTGAAATTGCGCGCCCAAAATCCCTAAGATCCTTGAAAGGGTTAGTTAAATCATGTTATGCTTATGATGTCATGATGTCATGATGTCATGCGAATGCAGTTCATTAGTCATAGTGTGAGATAGTAAGGACAAACAGGTCCTCTCAACAAAACCTGCGAGGAAATGAAGGTTAGTAGCAAACACAAACAAGTCACACAAGTCACGCAAGTCACACAAGTCACACAATTTTTGGCTTAAGGCTTGCATGGAGTCTGATCAGGTGTCCTTCCCAAGGGTATTTCTAAGGATAAGGAGATTTCAGCAACGGGTTCTACCAAGTGACTCAGAATTGTCAGCCCCCTCTAAAGCACCCTCGAACATGGTACATGCATACCACGCAATGATACTTTAGGAAGAAACCTATCTGAGCTGTAGTATCGGGTAGCGACCATAACTTGGCATGCACCAAGAATAGCCCTCCCACTACGTTCCTAAAAGCCAGGATGGGTTAAGGGTAACTAAAGGTCCTTGAGCTCCGACGCACCCAAAGATACATGCATAAACCTCTCTCATGCAAAAGAGGTACACAATAACCAGTGGAGGCCTAACTCAAGCGTGAACTTCATTTTGACCAACCCCAAGCATGCACAAGGGGGGTCTCCATGACTATGCCACTCCTAATCTTAAGTGTTCTTGAATCCGGGAATAGGATTCGTCCTTCAATTTTCCCAAAACGCCCCTGAAAAATAAAACAAACAAAACAAACAATAGAAAACATTTAAGTGAATCCTAAGCTTTTAAGGTAACCCCTCTTTTATCGGTATTTCCCCAGCAGAGTCGCCAGTTCTGTAATACGGTGAACTGACTTTTTAATAATCGGAATGTCGCGGTAAGCAAGAGTCGCCACCGACTTTTATTTTATCCAAACAAATTCAGAAAGGCAAAAAGAAACAGAAAAAAAACCTTTTAAGAAAACTGAGTTCGGGGGGTAATTTATGCAAAGGGAAGGTGTAAGGCACCCTTTGCATCCATGGTTTTCCATGGGCTCTTAATTGCTTTGCTTGCTCGTTTGTTTAGAAAAAGTAGATGAAAGAGATAGGGACTTTAGCTCGCAAATGAGCGTTGCCCTTTTGAAAAATTATGAGAAAGAATATAATAAAAAGGTTTGAGCATTGCAAGGCAATTAGGGGCAATTACCTTAAACTCAGATGATAGGTCTCTTTTTAGCCTTTCAGAATGAAAGGGTCTATCCTTGCCATAAGAGGGCAGGAAGCCTTTCGTTTGGAGGTTGAAGGGTCATCGAAGCATCCTTTGCCATAAGACTGTCCCATGCCATAGAGGGGCAGGTAGTCTAAGGCAAGGATCAGAATAAGCCATTTTTGTTAGGCAACCAGAAGATACCTCAGCCTTTTTTCGTGGGCAACTTCCGAGGGTCGAGGTCATATTGTGTATCGAAGGCAGCATCATTAGGGTCGTGACCTTTTTATCGAGGCAACATGGCTGAGGTATCTTCGAATTCGAGGGACGTGGCTTATTCTGCAAAATCACAAAGGCAACATGCAACAAGGCAACATGCAACATAGAGGGTTACCCTAAAAGCGTGCGTGTGTGCATCAATCACGTGATTCAATTCAAAATATATTATCTTGTAATTAATTATTCTAGTCAGTTTAAGGTTGCCACTCCCTATTTTACTAACCACGCAGTATATAAAGCAATAAAGGGAAGGGGGAAGATGAAACCAGCGGAGGAGAGGGGAATTGTAACCAGCGGATCCCTTAATAGGGTTTGGCATAAGTAATAATAAAATAAAAAAGAAGAAAAGATTTAGGGTTACCGATGACGTAGCTTTGGCAATTGATAAACCTGACAAGAAAGAAGAAACGGAAAATTGAAGGTGAGTGCATAATCGGTTCGAGGGCAGACTTCATTAATTAAAAAATAAAATAATGAAATAAAGGTAAAACAGAGAGAATGTACTTAGCTTTGGTGTTTGCCTGACAGGGTTGAGGGCAAGGGTTTGTCAGAAACATTGATTCTGATCATTAGAACAGACAAGGAAACGGACAAGGCGTGAGTGTATTATTAATTCGAAGATAATCAGGGTTAACGTAAATAAAATGAAAGAGAAATAAACTAATAATGAATAAATAGGGAATACTTAGCTTCGATTCGAATTTGATCTGATATGGTTGTTAGGCGCCTTTAGGATTGACCCTGAAACAAGGCAGAAAATAGGTGAAGGCAAGGCAAACCCTAACCACAAATGAATTAAAAGAATAAGATTAAATAAAGCAGCACACTTATCTTCGAGGTTTGTTGAAGGCGCGCACTCGAGGCGAATTATATTGCTAACCCTGATAACAAGAAAATCAAATGAAATCAGTGTATGGCTTATTCTTCATAAACCCTAATTAGGGTACGAAGTTGCAAAAAAGGAGAATAAATAATTTAATTAATTATTGGTCTAACGACCTAATTAATTAAATCGAGTCGAAAATTAAAATCGGATGCGAAATATATTTTTTGGAAATCTTTAGAATATTAGTGAATTAAATAAGGATTTTAGTATAAAAATAAGTGTTTTTTAATACTAATAATATAAGTATTAATGATTTAAAAAAACAAACAATAAATATTAAAAATATTTTTTATAAAATTAGTTATTAGTTTTTTATAAACTTAAAAAGAAATAAAAAGGAATTAAAAACAAAATAGATATATATATAAATAAACAAAATAATATGTTGCATAATTAAAAATAAAAAAAATTGCAAAAATACTTAGCTGGGATCAGGTGTGACAGGCGAGTGAGGCGTATGGTAGATCTGCAGCTTCAGGAGCGTTAGATTGACCTAGGGCATGATCAGATGGCTTTGGGAATGATGGCATACGATATGGTGGTACGTCTTAACGCACCGGATCCCAGGGACTTCTAAAACACGCGCGCGCCAAAAAAATTTGAAGCTGGCCAATCGTATGATGACACCGCATCATCTTCTCCCCCCAAATCTGCAACAACCTTTTTACACCGCTTCTGCTGATGCGCTATAATAGGTCCATGCCTTTTACACCTGTGAAAAATAGCGAACAGCAAAAACACGCAAAGAAATTTTTCGCGAGGATCTCAATGAGTTCGTACGAGCCTTGCGAACCTGGTTATGGCATCAATTTTGCCAAATAATACCTGTATTCAAAAGCCCTAAAAAGCTTTGGAAAGCCCTATTATGGTATCTCTTACAAAACAGCGTAATAACTTGAATAACTTTCCAGAATCGATCATTACATAATACTAAACACAAATATGTGAATTAAAATCACGGACGATGCATGAATGATGCGAATCGAAAGAGTTTGAAGTGATGCAAACCGTGGCTTGATGGGGGTGAATCTGGGCTCGTTGATCAAGGATGAAGACCTGGATAGATTCTAAACACCTTTAGGAACCTGTTTGAATCGATGAAACACCTTGAATTTGCTTGTATCTTTGAATCCGAATTTGACTTGTTCTTGAGCTTTGAAGAATGGAATTAGGGTTCTTGAAAGCCAAATTTTTTGTCCCTGATACTCTGCTATCCTTATGCCTTTATAGGGGAATATATTAGGGTTATCAAAATAGAAAGAATCCTCTTGAATCTTTGATTTGGAATCATGCAAATTTGATTGAAAAATCTTTGTAAAAGCTTCCAAATTTGGCCAATAATGACCCAATCTCCTTTAATTCTGATTTGCACGAATTTGATTTGCTTTGGAGTGTATATTGATTGAATTTTTGGCTCATAATTGAAGAGAAAAATCATATATCTTATTTTTATTATTTTTATGATTAAATTATAATTTTTAATAAATAAAAACCATAAATATCAATAAAAATAGTAAAAATATAAGAATATATATTTTAGGACGTGCATGGGCCTAAGATGAAGTTTGGATGAAGAAAATATAGGCCCATTTAGAAATTTTGAAGTTTTGGACCTTTTTCTTTCACACTTTTTCCCAAAAATAGTCCAACTTTGACAAGGTGTATCTCCCTCAATTCTTGAGGTATGGAAGTGTTCTAGGACATTTTGGAAACCTTAGAGAGTCCTTTATCCAATGCCTTTGGTCCCCTATCAAAATCATTTTTCATTCTCATTTTATAAGCTTTTGAAAAAAAATGTCTTTTTGTTGACTTTTGAAAAGGACCTGTAATGTATGAGGCCATAATTCTTAAACCATTGACCTGTGAGCCTTGATTCTTGGACCATTGGATAGAGGAATGAATTCCCTTCAAAATGAGCTTTGGTGGGAATTTTTCTGATCAAGTATGAATATTTGGTGGTTTTTTCAAAGTTCGGTTGACTTTTTCAGTTCATGCCTAAAATAGTAACTCTTGACTTTTGACTTCTCTGATCTTTTCTTGCATCATCATGATCAACCCTTGATCAAATGATGATTTTAGGGTTAAGAGGATATTGTTAACCAAATATCTTGAACTTTGACTGTATTTTTGGCTTGAAATGACTGTTTTGCCCTTGAGAGTCGACTGTTGACCTAATCATGATTTGAGGGACCAACTTGTTCTGTTTGACTTGAAACTTTATATGGAGATACTTTGGGATATTAGGGACCTTATTGAACCACCTTGAGCCCTTGATTCAATGATTTTCCCTTGAATTAGTCAAACCCTAGTTTAGAGTTTCTGTGTAGGAGACTGTGTTTTGGAGCTTTGTGTTTTTGAATAGCATGGGCAAATTTTGGGGTATGACAGAGTTCCTCCCAAGATCGACCATTGAGTTCTTGAAAGATTGAGCGGTGAGCAATTGGTGCATGATTAAAATGCAAATATGAAGCTACGACATCTTGATCTAGAGCATATTCACGGTTGAACATCCGAAATTGGATGCTACCGGTTGAGAGTGGTTGATTAGAGGGAGTGTCGTAGTTGAAAGAACTCAAAAATTCTAAGACGAGCGGCTCATAAGTAGGTACGGGGTCGGTACAAAGATGGTGGAGGCTAGATTTAGTGAGCAAACGGGTAACACCATCAATGAGACCCAAAGTTTCTAGACACTCGGTGTTCACAAATTTTGTGGGAACAACCGAACGTTCGTAGAAGGCGACATATTTTGTTCGTTGAGCATCATTGTCATCATCTCGGAAGATAATGTTTGAAAGGTCGGGAGGTGGTCGCTCGGGACGCTCACTACGGATTAATGAACGTGGAGGCATGGTGAGTAATGAAATGAAAAATGGAAATGTAGTGTAGAAGAAATAGAGAATGGTATGAAAGTTGTGAAGAAGAAGAGTGGTGGTGGTGTGGTTTTATAGTGAGGTTTGAAAATGGTGTGGTTAATGGAAAATTAAAATGGATTAATGGTGGTGTTTGAAGTTTGAATAGAATAGAGAAGTGGGAAATGAATGGAGTTTAAGAGGTGAATGATGGAGGATGAATGAGGTTAATGGAGTTTAAATGGAATAAATAGGGGAAGAATGAGGAAAAGTGAATTTTGAAATTCAAATTCAAAATTCAAGAGGGAAAGAAAATGGTCTGCGTGGTCAAACAGACTGCTGGCCTTGGGAGACGTGCGTCTCAGGCAGCCAGTCTGCTGGGGCAGAGCATGGAGACGTGCGTCTCCTGTCCCCTGTTTCGTGTCAGCTGGTCCCACATAGATGGAGACGGGCGTCTCCTGTTGCAGGCAGGTGGGTCACGCATGCAAGTGACCAGACAGTGCTGACAGATATTAATATTGTCCATCAGTTCATAACAGTGTCGAACTTTAATACTATTAACAGTAAAAATGATAACTAGGCAAGTATATATAGCAGTCAATAGCAGTGTAACATAACACAGTGGAAGTAATCAAAAGAATTTTGCATTTAATATTAAACCAGTACTGAGTGTTAACAGAAGCAGAAAGTAAAAGTGCAGAAAAATGAAAATCTAATTTAGGAATAAAAATTACTAAAACTAGAAATAAAATCTAATAGTCTAATACGGTAACATCTAGCCACGTCTATTGTTGTTCTCATTAGACTGAATGTGTTTGAAAACTTCGTCGAACTGAGCGTTTACGGTGTCGATAAAATCGAAGAACTGCATTTGCAAAGTGTGTAGCTCGTTGCGCACATGTTGTACATCTTGTTGTAGCGCAGTGATGGCTTGCTCGTGCGTATTCAGATTAGGCATTCTTTGATTCACCGATGCGGTAGATGTAGCGGGTTGTGGTTGCTCGAGCTCGACATCAGTCATATCAACAGTGTAATCATCAACAGAATTTCCAGAACGAGTTTCAGGCTCATACTCGGATATAGGTTCATCAACAGGAAGAGGTTCATAATCAGGAATGGGTTCATCAACAGGAAGAGGTTCATAGTAACCAGGAGGTGTTTCAGGTTCAGATTCAGATGCAGGCATTTCCTCATCAAAATGTTCATAAGCTTGAGGAGTTTCAGGTGATGGCTCTCTCTCAGGAATCTGACCATAGTAAAGCCAGTTGGTAGGGTTGTGCACACTCGTCCTAGGATTCGGTAAGGTGAACTGATACCAAACTTTGTTATCAATGAGCAATTCAAAACGATCAGGTCCAAGATTACCGATGATACCTCGATTAAAGCAGAAATTGATGTCCATAGAGGTATGGGTACCAAAAGGTGTCAATTTAAGCAAAGGCACTCTCATTCCTATGGCATTAGCAATCATAGTGACAAATCCGCCGATCCTAATGGGTGAAACTTCGTCTTGCGTGATGCGCTCGAAGTTTGTTAGCATGAATGCGATGGCATTGACCGGGCGATTCTGAGAGGTACAAAACATGATGAATAACTCTTCTCTAGTAACTTCAGTGACATTATCAGGCTTTCCAAAAATATAGTGAGCAAGGATCTTGTGAAAGTAGCGGAAAGCAGGATTGTGGATGTTCTCATATTGAAACTCATTCTCTTCAGGGTTGTCGTTTCCAGTGATCTTGCCCCAGTATTTTTCCAACTCCCAGTATGGAAGATTTTCTTCAGCTACTTTGGCGTATGCATCAGGTCCATGAGGTAGTTCTAACATTTCAGCAAATTCTCGGATGCAGAAATTAAACTCCATACCAAAGATTCTAAAGAGAATAACTCCTTTTCTCAGCCCTTGTCCACAGTTTGGAAGATAGGTCAGGGAGCTCAAGAATTCCAGAGTGAGCTTCCGGTAAGTGCTAAACTTGCGGAACAAGTGAGAACCAGTCCAACCAATTTGGTTAAGCAGGTGTAGGATGCTTTCTTCGATACCAAGTTTCACCATAGTTGGTTGGTGAGGATAGCAAGTCAACTCCATGTGTCTTCCAGCCAGCTTGTTAAATCTTGCTTCTTGTCCTCTACCACGGAACACAACTTCCATATTATCAACTTCTTGCATCGTAGTTAGTAGTTAAATGAAAAACCTAGAAGTTGAAAATATTAAGATTAAGTTAGAACTTGGCTAGTGTTCATTTTTTTAAAAAATAAAATTAAATAAAACAAGTTATAATAATAATTATAATTATAAAAAGGAAGTATTTTCTCGAATTAAGATAGCAGCTATAATTATAATAGTTATTATAAGATGTATGAAAAATAATAAGAAAATTAAAATCTAGAATAATTAAAAATAGAATAGTTAAATGAAAATTAAAGATTAAAATTTTAAAAATAAAGTAAAATAAAAATAAAAAGAATAAATAAATGTGGGTTGTCTCCCACCAAGCGCTTTGTTTAATGTCGTAAGCTCGACGATTTTAAAATAGAAAACTATTTTTTCGAAAGAGCGGGCAGTTCGTCAAGTTTAAAAACTTCGATGTTTTCATCGTATTCGAGATGATGGTAATACTTAAGACGTTGCCCATTTACGACAAAAGGTTTGACGGTTTCTCCTTTGATTTCTATCGCTCCACTCGGAAATATGTTAGTTATTTCGAAAGGGCCAGACCATCTAGATCGTAACTTACCAGGAAATAATTTTAGTCTAGAATTAAATAAGAGTACTTTATCGCCTATGCTAAATTTTTTCCTAGATATACGCTTGTCGTGCCATTTTTTCGTTCGCTCTTTATAGATTTTGGCGTTTTCGTAAGCGTCTTGTCTAAGTTCTTCTAATTTGTTTATGTCTAGAAGTCGTTTCTCACCAGCGGCAGTGTAGTTTAGGTTTAAATTCTTAATGGCCCAATAGGCTTTATGTTCTAACTCTACCGGTAGGTGGCATGATTTTCCATAAACGAGTTTGAATGGGGTAGTTCCTATTGGAGTTTTGAAAGCTGTCCTATAAGCCCATAAAGCTTCATTTAGCTTGGTTGACCAATCTTTCCTAGATATAGCAACAATTTTCTCCAATATTTGTTTTATTTCGCGGTTAGATACTTCTACTTGACCGCTTGTTTGTGGATGGTATGGTGTGGCTATTCGATGATTCACTCCATATTTTCGAAGGAGTTTCTCAAGTATCCTTGAAATGAAATGGGAACCTCCATCGCTAATTACCAATCTTGGCACACCGAACCTAGGAAAGATGACGTTTTTGAAAAGTTTGATAACTACTCGTGTATCGTTTGTAGGAGAAGCAATAGCTTCTATCCATTTTGAAACGTAATCGACGGCTACGAGTATATATTGATTTCCAAACGATGACGGAAACGGTCCCATGAAGTCTATTCCCCAGACGTCAAATATTTCTACTTCAAGAATGCCTTTTTGAGGCATTTCATCGCGTCTTGAAATGTTTCCAGTTCGTTGGCATCTATCACAGCTTAGTACAGCAAAATAAATGTCTTTCCACAGGTTGGGCCAGAAGAGTCCAGATTGAAGGATTTTGGCGCAGGTTCTAGATGTGCTATGGTGTCCTCCACACGGTGCAGAATGGCAGTGTGTTATTATGCTTCTTATCTCTTCCTCGGGTACACAACGTCTAAAGATTCCATCGGGGCCTCTTTTGAACAGGAGTGGGTCGTCCCAATAGTAATGTTTTAGGTCATGGAAGAATTTCTTCTTCTGTTGGTAACTTAGATCAGGAGGAAGCACACCAGCAGCTAGGTAGTTTACGAAATCTGCATACCAAGGTGCGTCAGATCGGGCTAAAGCTATTTCTGCTAATTTGTCGGTTTCAGAGTTTGGACGGTATGGTTCGAATTCATTTGCTTCTAATTGGGCGATGAGTCTTTCATAAGGGAAATCATCGTCAATTGGTACTTGTTCGGGTTTCAGATTTTCCAATCGAGAGAGGTGATCTGCTACGACATTTTCAGTGCCTTTCTTATCTTTAATTTCCAGGTCGAATTCTTGCAGTAACAAGATCCATCTCAAAAGTCTTGGTTTAGCGTCCTTTTTGGTTAGGAGGTACCTAATAGCGGCGTGGTCAGTGTATATGATTATTTTGGCTCCTACAAGGTAAGAACGGAATTTGTCTAATGCAAATACGACAGCTAATAATTCTTTTTCTGTCGTGGCATAATTCATCTGAGCTTCGTCTAGGGTTCTACTCGCATAATATATGACATGTAGTTTCTTATCCTTTCTTTGTCCTAGAACGGCTCCTACAGCATAATCACTTGCGTCACACATTATTTCGAAAGGCTCATTCCAGTCGGGAGGTTGCATAATTGGCGCAGAGATTAATGCTCGTTTAAGCGTTTGAAATGCTTCAGTGCATTTATCGGTGAAAATAAAGTCGGCGTCTTTCATGAGTAATTCAGTTAAGGGTTTGGTTATTTTAGAGAAATCCTTAATGAAGCGTCGGTAAAAACCAGCGCGTCCCAGAAAACTTCTTATTTCTCTAACGGTTTTGGGAGGTTGAAGGTTTTCGATAATTTCGATTTTTGCTTTATCAACTTCGATTCCTCTATCGGATACGATGTGTCCAAGTACAATTCCTTGTCGAACCATGAAATGGCATTTTTCCCAATTAAGGACTAGGTTTACGCTTACGCATCGTTTAAGCACCATTTCAAGGTTTTCTAAACATGTTTCAAAACTTCCTCCACAGACAGAGAAATCGTCCATGAAGACCTCCATTATTCCATCTAGGAAGTCGGCAAATATTGCCATCATGCATCTTTGGAAGGTCGCGGGTGCATTGCAGAGCCCAAAAGGCATTCATCTATAAGCGAATGTACCATAAGGACAGGTGAATGTGGTCTTCTCTTGGTCGTCAGGGTGGATAGGAATTTGGAAAAATCCGGAGTATCCATCCAGATAACAAAAATGCGAGTGTTTAGCTAGGCGTTCGAGCATTTGATCTATGAAAGGTAAAGGGAAATGGTCTTTTCGGGTAGCTTTGTTTAGCTTCCTATAGTCAATGCACATTCTCCATCCAGTTTGGGTACGTTGTGCTACAGATTCTCCTTTTGCATTAGTGATTACAGTGACTCCTCCTTTCTTCGGTACGACGTGAACAGGGCTAACCCATTTACTATCGGATATAGGATATATTATTCCAGCTTCTAGCAGTTTTTGGATTTCCTTTTTAACCACATCGCTCATAATAGGATTTATTCGCCTTTGATGTTCCCTAGAGGTTTTACTATCGTCTTCGAGCATAATGCGGTGCATACACAGAGAAGGGCTTATACCTTTCAGATCTGATATGTTATATCCTAAAGCGGTAGGGTATTTTCTTAGGACATTAAGTAATTTTTCAGTCTCGGTTCGTCCTAAGTTGGCGTTCACTATAACTGGTCGATTTAGTTCTTCGTCTAGAAATTCGTATCTAAGATCGGTAGGAAGTGTCTTCAGCTCTATAGCAGGTTTCTGAGGTCCAGGTATAGGATCGGGAGTCAAGGCTAAGCATTCACTCAGGTGGTTATCTTGATATTCCTCACGCCAGTTGTCATCTTCAAGAATTGGCGGCATAGGAATTCTTAGGATCTCGGTTTCCTTATTTGGTTCGGATTTTATTTCCTTGACACACTCGTCGATTATGTCGGCAGAATAGCATGTGTCAATTATAGAAGGTGCTTTTAGGAATTGGGAAAGTATAAATTCTATTTTCTCTTCTCCTACTTCGAAAGTAAGCTTTCCTCGCTTTACATCTATAATTGCTCCAGCGGTTGCTGTAATACGGTGAACTGACTTTTTATCGAAAATGTTGCGGTTAAGCATGAGTCGCCACCGACTTTTATTTTATCCAATTTTAGGAAAGGCTAAAAGAACAGGAAAATACCTTTAAAAAGATTTTGAGTTCGGGGGGTAAGTTATGCAAAGGGAAGGTGTAAGGCACCCTTTGCATCCATGGTTATCCATGGGCTCTTAATTGCTTAGCTCACTTTTGTTTGTTTGAATTGTTTTAAAAAAAACAGTGTATGAATAGAAATTTTGAATAAGAACTTTAGCTTGTAAATAAGCGTAGTCTCTTTGAATTTTATTTGAAAAGAGTGAAAAAATAGTTTTTGAATTTAGAGCAAGCAATTAGTGGCAACTACCCTAAGTTTGAAAATCCGTTCTTTTAGCTTTTCAGGCGAAAGGATCTATCCATACCATGAAGGGCAGGAAGCCTTTCAATTGGATGTTTAAGGGTCATCGAGTAATCGTTTGCCATAAGACTGTCCCATGCCATTAAGAGGGCAGGTAGTCTAAGGAAATGATATAATAGTCATTAATCTTTTTAGGCATCATGCGAGGATACCTTAGCAATTGGGACAAATCATCATTTTACCGAGGCAACATCGAGGGACAACTTTGATGATGAATGAACTGAGGGCAACGTTTGTTTTGCTTTAGGTATCCTCGGGATCGAGGGACTTGACTATTCAGTACAATTAAAGGCAACAAGGCAACAGGCAACAAAGGCAACCAGAGGGATTACCCTAAGGGTGTGTGGGTGCAACAATCACGTGGTTAACTTTGATTACATTTATCTTGTGATTAGTGATCTAACGTTTGATTAATTAGTCTTGTCACTCCCTATATTACTAACCACGCAGTAAGAATAATATAATAATACAATAGATAACAGTTTTAAGTGCCTTCAAGGCCAAACAATACAACCAGGGAACAGTTACATAATAATATGGGGAAGGGAACAATGAAACCAGCGGATCCCTTAATAGGGTTTGACATAAGTAATAAAAATAGGGTTTAGGTTTACCAACATTCGTAGCTTTGGCGACTTGACAAAACCTTCAACTTCGATTGGTGAAGATTGGCGGGGCAGAGATTTGCCTTGAAGCATGAGAAGCATTGACCCTGACCATTAAAGAGTTGACAACAGAAAAAGAAGGCAATGAGTGTAGGAGGAATTCATCAATAGATAAAGTAAAACCTAATCGAACCTATAATGCAAAAATAAAAAATAAAAGGATATTAAAAAAAAGAAAATAGAACTTAGCTTTTGATTAGTGGCGCGTAGTCGGAAGAATCTTGATCAATCCTGAAAATCTGAACAAAAACAGAAAAAGGTTAGTGCATTGACTGATCTAAACCCTAGTTGATCACAAACCCTAAAGGGTTTTTTAAGAAAACTTATTGTGACCCAACAGTGTTGATGGATAATACCTACCAGCAAACCTAAGGCTACAGGGTTTATAAATGTATCGAAGTTAACAAACCTAAAAAATTTAATTATTAATTTTTAGCCTAATTAATCAAAGCGTATACAAAATAATAATTTTGTGGTAAAAAAAAAAAATTATTTTTAATATCACAAGAAACGGACTTCGATTAAATAAATAGTCATGTGAAATTATTATGATAATAAAAAAGAAATGTTTTAAATGAACTACATTAAAAAATAAGAAAAAGGAAATAAATAAAAGGTTTAATAAATAAATAAACAAAATAAAAATATAAAGAAACTTAGCTTCGGATCCTATGTAACTGGCTTATGAGGGAGCACCATGGGCATGCATATTCTGGGACGCATGATCTGGTATGATGGACATCCAACGGCAGCCATATGGGGACACATCGTGTACGTTCAATGATCATATGCACCAGATTTATGAACAAATAAATGGTAAAATAATTTTGTGGGATTCAGGGGTCGAACCCAGGCCCTCCAGGTTCCCAGTCTTCCTCAATTACCAACTGTACTGCGCTATGCAAGTTGTAAGTGAAACACATGGAAAGGTATAAGTAAAAAAAAACAAAGAGATCAATTGGAAAGTCAAACCTGGGGTCCACTATCATATGCCTAGACCAATCGGTAGTGGAGAATCAAAACACGTGGAGGAGAGAGAAGTGGAACCGCTGACTGACGAATAAAGAACGCACACGCGTGCAGTCAAGAGGTCAGCGTCCTCGTCATCATCTTCAACCTCCGCACCTGCGGATTTTGTTGCGACTGTAGCTGTGGAATTACCTGCGGATTTTCCGCAGGTTTTCTTCCCAATTTTCTGACTTTCGAAACAGCCATGGGTGACGTTGCAGGGGTCCCTGTCTCGCCCAGATCCACTAATTAAGGCCTCCGGAATCTGATAGCGTTGTTAGCTCGTCCGGAAACATCCTGAACATTAAAACACGAAGAAGAAAAGGCTTGTGCCCTAGCAATGGTGGTTGTCGTTCCGGCCACCAAAGCTTGCGAATTAAAGTCCTAATCTGTTCTAATACATCTCAGGAAACCATCAGTGTCATTAGTTTGAATCAAAACGTGATAATTCGGGAGATAGCAAAATCAGAATTTTGAAGAATATTTTAAAACATGATATGAATGATCCACATGGTACATGGCTTAAGCAAACGTGTTTACTTACTCTCTATTACCTTTTTTGTGGATTCGGATCACGATTTGGCTCTGAAACTTGCTGGAGAATGAAGACACGATTATGCAATATTCATGAGTTCTTTGCTCTTTTGGAAACCCTAGCCTTCCTCCCCATTTTTTTCGTCCCCTAATGATTGGTGTCGTTCAGCCTTATATAGAGAGTGTATTTAGGGTTAGGACTTGGCAAAAGATTGAATGATTTGATGATGTGGAAATTTGAGAAGATTTTGCATTAAACCTTTCTAATTTTGTATCAATTCTAAATCACGCATATTTTCTCTTTAGCCATGGCCATTTGATTAATTCTATATTGATTGAATTAATAGAGATTGGATCATAAAGTTTATTTCATTTAAATGTGATTATATTTGATTTAATTTGAATTTAAATGGATAAAATCAAATATAAATAAAATAAAATCATGAAATAAAATTTTAATGATAAATGGGCCTATCTTGAGCTTAAAATTTCGTGCATAGTCCAAAATTGTAGGCCCATTACTCAAGAATTGGAGTTTTGTCAATTAGGGTTTT